>NW_019390258.1:0-3447 GCF_000671375.1 Centruroides sculpturatus
GAACATGGAGCAGAGCTGGAGCAAATACTTTGATGCCAGAGTGGAGCAACTCAAAAAAATGGTTGCTCCAAAGCTCTGTCAGCAACTATTGAATGCAGTCTTGCAGTCTACATGGTTCCAGATACCTTTGGCAACCATCCAGCATCTTATTGAATTACTCAGTCTAGCTGCTGTCCAAGCTGCAAATGGCAGTTATTCTGGATATTAGCTGGTAGTCATAATAAAGTGACTCTACTGTTTATACAATAAGTAACTGATGATTTTTTTTATTTATTTATTTGTTAACAAACAAATGAATATAAATAATATAAATCAAATGAAATTGCTTGTTTTAATTTTAATATTTTCTTTAAATTTTAGCAAGAAATTTTTCATCATCTGAAAAAATAAAAAGCAATCCCCTGGAAAGATGGCAAGACTCATTAATGACATGCACTAGTTTCTCTCAACTTTTTTTGCATTTAGCAACACTTGAAAAAAGTGTAGTATGGTCATTATCAGCTTTGCAAGCTCGTTGTAAAATATGCAGAAGAAAAGGTGATGGTGAAAATATGCTTTTGTGTGATGAGTGTAATCGTGGTTTTCATCTCTACTGCTTAAAACCACCTCTTAAAGTAAGAATTTTTCTTTGTATTTTAGTTATTGAAATTTACAAATTTTGTNTTTTTGTTAAGAGTATATTAGAAACAGTCATTCTCTTCATACAATTTGCAATGTTTGTTAATTCTGTTTTCTAGAGGTTGGTGAACTAGCATATTTTTTTTTCACATTTAAATTTAAATCCCTAATTCTTTTGTTTAAAACTCTTCAAATTTCAAAACATTGCTTCAGTTCTTTAAAGATTGTAGTGCCAGTATATTGTTAATTGATTTGTTGTGTTTTTAAATAAATAAATTTGGTAGAAACATTAGTAAAATATTGACTACTTATTAAAAAAATAAAAGATTGACTATTTTGATAAGCAAAATCAAAGAAATACAGTAGAGTCTCACTAGTTTGAACTAATGGGGCTGAGTCCTGTTCAGATTAGCCGAATAATTGAAATAATACAATGCAACCAGTAAAACAGGTCTGGTTCATATAGATTTAACACCATCAGCACCCCACTCTATTTCATCTGGATTGCACTCAATAAAGGGCACAAACAGTTAACAAAAACAAATATTGTAACTTTATGCTTTAAGAACAACATCCCATAGTTTCACCCACAGACTGCATGTTTATAAGGCAATGGCGAAACATAGCATCTTCTAGTCGATTATTTTGTAATGTATTAATACAGTACTACAATAAAACACAATTCATTTTGTGGAATTCTAAATGTTTTTGTACCATTAATATCATTTACATTTAACTGGAAAATACAAAGAACATATATTTTGTGAGCTAAAAATTTTTTTTCTGCCGATCAATACATCTAGAAGATAGCTATCTTTATTTGGAATGCTTTGAGCATCAAATCAAGTTTAGTATTACCAGCATTATATTGTAATATTCAATATTACAATTTATTACTGTAAATATTAAATCCTTTCTATGTTAAATGGTCTTTAAAAGTGGTAATGTTATTCTATAAACATAAAATGAAAAGTTATGTTCAAATCATTGTTTATATTATTAGCTCATAACAAAATGGAAGAAATTATGAAAATTTACTAAATATATTAAAAGATTACTAACATTCCCAAAAAAATTGTTGAATTATTAATGAAAATAATTGCATTTCATGCTCAAATTAAGCTTTAATCATTTTTTAGTGAAGAAAATGAAGACACTTGTGATGTATGTAGTAAAGGTGGTACTTTAATATGCTGTGATGGTTGTCCATTAGCTTTTCATTTGGAATGTGTTAATCCACCTTTACGCCGAGTACCAAGAGGTGTGTGGAATTGTCCAAAATGTTTATCTTTGTCAGCAAAAAAGGCTGCTGCTGAAAAACATAGTGGTAAGTTTCAATCTGGATTATATAAAACAAGAGCTCAGCTATTATTATCTATTGGTGATAGAAAAAACTCAAGGTGATTGGTATTGCACAAATTGTCAGTATAAAATGAAGCCTCCATCACCTGTTAAGAAGAAACCAGTTTATTATGAAGATGATGATGATGACAGCAATGACATTGATTATGATTATTCCATTACTGATGAAAATACAGATAAACAGTATCAAAGGTAATTTCAAATGTCTTTCATGATATAATTAAAACTTTATATATTTTAAGACTGGTTTACACAAAACCACTTATACTGATATTTTACTGCATCTAAAAACATCAACAAATAGTAGTCATATCATGTAAACCTAGTTATCTTAGTTTTCCAAGAGAATTGTTTTTTAAACCAAAATTTTTAAAATGATATAATTATGAAAATTATTGTAATTTTTGTTAAGAGTATATTAGAAACAGTCATTCTCTTCATACAATTTGCAATGTTTGTTAATTCTGTTTTCTAGAGGTTGGTGAACTAGCATATTTTTTTTTCACATTTAAATTTAAATCCCTAATTCTTTTGTTTAAAACTCTTCAAATTTCAAAACATTGCTTCAGTTCTTTAAAGATTGTAGTGCCAGTATATTGTTAATTGATTTGTTGTGTTTTTAAATAAATAAATTTGGTAGAAACATTAGTAAAATATTGACTACTTATTAAAAAAATAAGAGATTGACTATTTTGATAAGCAAAATCAAAGAAATACAGTAGAGTCTCACTAGTTTGAACTAATGGGGCTGAGTCCTGTTCAGATTAGCCGAATAATTGAAATAATACAATGCAACCAATAAAACAGGTCTGGTTCATATAGATTTAACACCATCAGCACCCCACTCTATTTCATCTGGATTGCACTCAATAAAGAGCACAAACAGTTAACAAAAACAAATATTGTAACTTTATGCTTTAAGAACAACATCCCATAGTTTCACCCACAGACTGCATGTTTATAAGGCAGTGGCGAAACATAGCATCTTCTAGTCGATTATTTTGTAATGTATTAATACAGTACTACAATAAAACACAATTCATTTTGTGGAATTCTAAATGTTTTTGTACCATTAATATCATTTACATTTAACTGGAAAATACAAAGAACATATATTTTGTGAGCTAAAAATTTTTTTTCTGCCGATCAATACATCTAGAAGATAGCTATCTTTATTTGGAATGCTTTGAGCATCAAATCAAGTTTAGTATTACCAGCATTATATTGTAATATTCAATATTACAATTTATTACTGTAAATATTAAATCCTTTCTATGTTAAATGGTCTTTAAAAGTGGTAATGTTATTCTATAAACATAAAATGAAAAGTTATGTTCAAATCATTGTTTATATTATTAGCTCATAACAAAATGGAAGAAATTATGAAAATTTACTAAATATATTAAAAGATTACTAACATTCCCAAAAAAATTGTTGAATTATTAATGAAAATAATTGCATTTCATG
>NW_019390259.1:0-3420 GCF_000671375.1 Centruroides sculpturatus
ATTCATATCGATTTTCATTGAATTTTGCTTTAGAAAATTTGTAATTTTGTCAAAAAGAATGGGAAAAATACATCGTATCCGATAACTATATGTTTTATGTAAAACCATTATTCCGTGTGGACGATAGTTTTGTTAGAAAACACGTTTAAAACGTATTTTCCGCAAGAGACCATTTAAGAAAACCGAACTGGATTTCATTTCTATCCAGTATAAAAAGAGATAGGTTGGAAATTACTGGAGCTGTTTGCCCTGCAGTGACACACTATTATCAACACGTTCGATAGAAGGTAGAGAGGGAAGTTGATAAGACCTGACTTAACTACTATTAGTTACATTTGTTTTCTGCCAGACATCTTACGCTCTTATCAGTATTCACACTACCATTATGCAGGATTCCAGACAAAATGGAACTGACTAAGCGTAAACGAAAGATTAAGGACCGCACTTTAATAACGTAGTGCTCTTGTAAAGAGCCGTATAATGATAATTTCGCAATTTTTAATGAAAGTTACAGCTGTATTTTATTTTATTTTATTTATTTTCGTTACTCTTTCTAATGCTAGGAATAATTTTTAAATTCCAATTTTGTAAATAATTGTTGTAGAAAGTAAGAATTTTTTTCTAGTTACGAAAAAACGAATTGGCTTTCTTCGTTATCTCTACATTATTTCATCATTCGATAAATCATTATTAAATGCGAGCGAAGCCATTACTGGAAAATTAGCCTAAATAACAAGAATGGGAAAATCGATAAGGGTTTTCCCATTAGCTGAATCATCAAAAATTGTAAACAACTAGTAAATAGAATAATTGTAGTCGAAGACATTTTACAAGAATTAATTTTTCGATAAAGACTTTACGAGTTTCAGAATGAGTCTTATGTCTACTCTCTTAACTCCATTCTTCCAGGAATCATTACACGGCACACGTGATCTGTTAGCAAGAGTAAGTAGGTGTATTTACTGTAAAGCTAAATATCTAATAGTCTATAATCATACACTCTCTGAATGTATCTTCATTTATAATGCATCGAAAACATGCATTAACTGATAAAATTCGCTTCAAGGAATTGAAAATTAGATTATTATTATATTTTTAATCATAAAAATATCTTCTTGAGTAATTACTTGAATATCACGTATACAAAAGTTATTGTATTATTATTTTAGAATAATTTTCGAATATTTTCTAATATGAATAAGGTTAATTTTGTTCATATTTAAACAATTATTAGTGAAATTTCTCATCGTCTGAATGAATAACCAATTTATATAATCCTTCTTACAAACCATAAAAATTGCAAATTCCATTACAAGAACATTACTTGTAACTGTTTAGTTTACATTAATTATTTATGGCTAATTTAAAAATTTAGTAAAAAAATTCTTTCTTTATCCATCATTTTTCTTTATTTGTAAGGCGATACATTTACTCGCTACTTACTAAAAACATGAGAAGCTATTATTGTAACGTAATTTTTTATTTAGTTTCAATTTATCTTGGCTTTTAATGGAATTTTAATTTTATTAAATTTAGTAATAAGATCTATTTATATTATAAAAAAAATAAATTTTAGAGTCTGAAAAATTATATTTTCATACTTTTGTCTTAAATATAATTCATAAAATATAGAGAAAAAATCTGCATACGAGTGTTTACCATTTTTTAAACATTAACATTCTGGCAACAGCATGCAGAACGTAGCTATTCTAGAAATAACTAACTCAAAACATATTTTTCTTATTTTTTTTCATTTCTTTCACGTTCCACAATCAAGAAAAAGGTAGAAGTTGAGTTGCTCGTTAACAAAGAATGGCTGCATGTCACGATTACAGCTTAGATGCGATGTGTTGATTTACATACATCGCTTGTTTCTTACCAGTTATCACGAAGAGAATTTCTTTCCCCATTGCGAATTTTATCTTTATTTCACGAAATAAATTTATTATAACTTCTTACGATATTAGTTTAATTCAATTTATGTATCTATAAATATGGAAAGACGATTTTCGTCTCCTAAAGAGTATTATTTATCGATAGGGATTGGGAATATTTACGCTCTAAATACTAGGAAAATACTTTAAAATAATAGATGTATTTTGGCTTTAAATACTTCCAAATTTTTATAAGAAGAAAAGAGAATTGTATCAATATATATGCAAATAAGTGATATCGATAATTTTTGAGAATGAAGTGAGACGTGGTTTTGGACAAACAAACTCTCTCCAATCATCAACAGGTTTGTTGTGAGGGAAGTTAAAAGCGATCGATACAGCAAGAAAGATTCTGTCTGCAATGTTGAACGTGCGTTTAATCCGCTACTAGATCTCTAGGGGAGACTTTTTCTTATTCTTCTTGTTTGCTTCATTTTCTTGGTTTTCTCATGATTGTAACTAAGCAACGGATTTCGTCATCCAGGTAACGTTTGCTGATGAAGAAATCTGTTGATTCATATCTTTTTTCTCTCTGTTTTACTTTACTCTCAAAATAAACACTCCTATAATTTAAGAGATTACTAATTACGTTACAGTTGATTTTAAAAAATTCAAATTTTATTAAATTTTCTTTCACGGATGCTAATCATTGTGTATATAATGATCTAAAATTATTACAATTTGTTTTTTTTTCTTATATGAGAGACAATATTCTACTATAATTGCGTTTTTTAGTGCTTTTTTACAGCTTACGTATAATTGACTAAACAGTAGAATAGAAAATATTTAAAAATCCTGATGTAGATTAAATTCAATGCCTTTAGGATAAATAATAATTATATATTGTTAAAGGAAATAAATATATAATTTACATATCTATTTATTTAACAGCTGGGAATTAATTACGATTTCTATTTAAACATTTATTTATTTATAATTTAATAATTACAGTTTCCTATTTTTGGAGGAGGATTGCTATTTTTAGAAATGTAAAAATCTCAATTTTGTAACGAAATCGTCGAAAATTTAAAAAAAAAAAAATTATCAGATTTTCTAGAATTAATTCTTTCGAAATTTCTTGAATATCAAACAATCTACAGATGTCTGTAAGTAATCTGAACATGTTTTTTCATAGAATCTTGACCTAGTTTATGAACTGAAGCCGGTTTCCAAACACAAAGACCAGTGGTCCATTGGTGAAATCTCTATAATGATTGGTTTACAAATCTCTTTTCTTCTAACATCTTTCCATGTGCAGTGGTTGGAACACTCTCCCCGACTCTCCATAATCCTAGTATTTACGGTAATGGGTCATAATTCTCGGTAGGAGGCACAGCCTCACTTTCCATCATATACTGTAGTGTACGAAAGAGGAGAAACCTAGTCGTAATTCATGACCCACTGTGCACTGTTATTGCTGATATTGTTCGATCGAACCCATAACTTTTTAAATTATGTCTTGCATATTATTGATTTAGCTATAAAA
>NW_019390260.1:0-2645 GCF_000671375.1 Centruroides sculpturatus
GTTCGATAAAGTTCAAAATATATATTTAAAAAAAATACTTTTAAAGAAATGAACTAGGAAACTTGATGTATTTTTTAAACATTTTGAAGGAAGTAAACAGCATTTTTTTTCTTGTTTTTTCGCATTTTTAAACAGCCTGTCCTTTAGGGAGTGAAGGTCGGTGTTAGTTAGAAACATTTTATTTTCTTGCTTATTTATTTTAAATCTTACACAGGAAAAGCAACAAACTGGAAGAAAAATGCTTCCAACAGATTTTAAGAGATTTTACTAAAACAAAATTAAAAAATTCCAAAAAGTTCTTTCGCAAAATCCTCGAGAAGAGAATCGACTTTAAGTTGATTCTTCATAAGGATTTATTTCTTAAATATTGGAAAATGTTTCCATTTGTAAATGTAGTTGTTATTAGAAAATTCAGTTAATGTAATTTTAATGTAAAATAATGTAATTTTAAAACATTTTTTTATAAGAATTAAGTAGCATTTTCTTTAAATTTTAAAAGTACTATCCTTTAGAGACTGAAGATTAGCGTTAATTTAAAAATATTTCACTTAAAAAGAGGGAGATTATACTAAATCGAATGAAAAGATTCCAAGAATTCTTTCGCGAAATTTTCGTGAAGAGAGTTGATGTAAAATGTCCATAAGGAGTTGATGCGAGATCTTCATAAGGATTTGTTTTAAGTATTAATAAATGTTTCCATGTGTAAAAATAAATGCAGTTATGGCATAAGCGGTTATTAGAAAAGTTGTTAATGTTTTTATTTCATCCATTTTTCATCAATGTTCCACTTTTGGTAATTGATTCCATTGAAGTGACTCGACATCACACGAAACATTCGTCTTTGGAAACAATGCTTTACAATCTCCAATCCTCGTATATCATCTTATGCTTATCTCGGTTCAACGAACTTTTTATAAAGATTTTTTTTTATATATATTTCCTTTTTTTTTATTTAACTAAACGTAATAAAAACTTAATTAAAATCTTTTAACGACTTTCAAGCAAGACAATACCATATTCAGAAAGCCATTTCGAGTAAGGATTTAAAAATTAATTTAAAAAAAATTTATTCTAGTAGTTACTGTAAAAATTTAATTTATGATCTCTTTTAGGAAACATTAATGTCAAGATTAAAATAAATTATAAAAATGAAAAATTAAAAAATAATAATAATATTTTTTTTTTTTTGAAAGATTGTTAAATATTAATTTTAATGATTGTCCTTTATTCCTCTTTAACGACCTTGTAAATATGGAAAAGATTAGCTTGGATTATTGAGGAAAAAGACATATTACAACAGAGATTATGATGATAAAATTCCAATATGTCTACAAATTGCACAGCTGTTGACATATTGCACAAGGTTATATTTGGCAACGAATATTCAACTTGTCATCACTGACTAGCTTTGGAGTAAGAGAGATTTATTTTCAATGATTTTTGACTTTACAAAAGCTGAAAAATCTTTAAAAATGAAAATGTCTTTCAGAACTTTTTACTATTATTTATCTACATTTTGATTTTCTTCGAGTTTAAATGGAGAATTAAGAGATTATCGTACAGTTTTATCCTTGGAAAAATGATCGTTTTGTGATTATCCACTCTAGAGACACGTAATTCCTCTTTGAAATATTGAAAAATAAAAGATTAGAAATGATTTATAGATGCGATACTTTGCTAGATAACGAGATAATTATACTCTGTAGACATCTTTACACGCGTGAAACGATCTCTAATCACGAATCTCTTTCAGTATAATAAGGTTATATATATATATATATATATATAAGTATGCATAGTCTGTAATTTAATTAAAAATTCAAAGAATGTTCTTTAAATAATCTAATTATTCATTCTGACCAATTTAAATTATTCGTGAATATTTTAAACGTTAATAATTTTCTTCCAAAGTGCCAACATACTCAATTTTGGGAGGATTTATGCATTAAATGCACTTTTAAAAGTTTCAAAATGGTATTGCATGCTAAGGAAACTTTTTAAATTTGTTATTAAAAGTTTAAAAAAATATATAATTGTTGTTAAATTTATCATATGAATAGTATTTAGGCCTGAAGTATATTATAAAATAATATAATTTTAATGTTAAATGACAGAATTGTTTTAAAGTAATGTTATTTAAATATATTTATAAATAAATACATTGTAGTATTTCGTACATTATTACATTTTATGTGTTTATAGGGAAAATTTCAATAAAAATGCATTACAATTTAACATTAATTCGTGTAATTTGAATAAATTATTCCATAAATTATACTAGAATATATTAAAATATTCACGTTTTATATTCATATTATTGTTTTAAAGGATAGAAGTTATTTAAAAAGTAACAAAATATATTTAAAAAATCTAAATAGGCTTATTCAAAATTATATTCAAAATTTTAAGCTAAAAAAAATCACTAGAAAAGGAAATTCGTATCTTAAAATAATATCAAATTTTGCTCCTTTATATTATGTTAAAATCATGTAAAATATCTTTTATAAGCTGAAATTCTTGTAAAATAATTGCCTATTCTGATAAATGTTTTTTTTAAAAAAGCAATCTTATTAAAAATTTATCAAGTTTTATTTATATACTGAAAGAATTTTCAGAAGTATTTTTTTTTTAAATATTATTATTTT
>NW_019390260.1:3074-3419 GCF_000671375.1 Centruroides sculpturatus
TTTTTAAATATTAATGTTGTTACAGTATTAAAAAAAACTTTATATTAAAAATTATAACTTAAATAAAAGTATTTAAAATTTAATAAATTTAATTCTATTTTATTTAATTTATGTAAAAACCTTAAACGAGAGAACATCTCGTTCAATTTATCGAGCGAAAAAAAGTGCGATAATGGTCTAATTTTCACACTTTATTTGGAAGAAAATTAAACCGGTTAACGTCCATTAAACAAATAAACAAAATACAGTCTATAACCTTTATATAACCTTTAAAAATTAATTAAAATTAATTCTTATAATTGCGATAATAACGCAACTTAAAGGCGATCATTTTCGTCTTTTTTC
>NW_019390261.1:0-3438 GCF_000671375.1 Centruroides sculpturatus
TTACAGATGAACAAAGACTTTTACAAGAGATATCTTTATTACACGAAAGTAATTCAAAATTAAAATTACTTTATTCAAATAATATAAATTTCGATTATTAAAATTCGGCATTTAGAGAATCGGACATTTTCTAGAATCGAAAATTAGACGATTGGCGTAGAGATAAGGTGACAGACAAGAAAGCATAAAAGTATATTCTGATACGACGTCAAACAGTAATTTTTTACGTCAGAAATCGGACTAAGTTGATGGCGTAGAAATTAAAAACTAATTCCAAAACCCAGAAAGAAAAATCATATATTGTAAAATATGTCGATAATCGGGATGTTTCGTTGAATCTTCGACAATCTAATCGAAAGAGATTACTACGAAAGAGATTACATCAACTACGGCTTATGGACGGTATTTAATAGAAGGAAGTTTGAGTAATTTCAGATTGTCGCGTACAAGTTTTGAAACATGAAAGTCACGTTGGGTTTCACTACTCTTCGAAAACTAACTCGAAGAGGAGAATCAAGTCAATTATGTAGAAGTGAAAATGTGTATTTAGCTTGTTTCATGAAATTGTCTTTTTTAAAATGCCAGTAATGCATTCGAAATATTGTGTCGTGACTGTATAAAACAATTTATATTAAACTTTTAAATAACCTTTATTTTCAGAATTCAAAACTTGATTATTTGAAAATTTTATATAAAGAGATTTCAAGCAATGATATCATTTATACACACGATTTGCTTCACAACGGTAACGACGAATCCTTCGATTACACTCGTGTAGCATACATTTATAATACGGGTCTCATAAAAATTTCCGATTTCGAAATCGCCATGGATGTGACAGTGTCTGACGATGTGTTACTTTCCATGCCGTCAACATTTGTTATGAGAAAAGGATTTCCCCATAAAAAATATTTCAATGAACTGTAAGTTCTATTTTACGTATACGAAATCTTAGATTAAAAATTTCGTAATTAATCTTTATATTTATTTCAGAATGTACAATGTATTCGAAAGTGGCGTTCAAGATCATTATATAGAAGTTGGCGATTGGAACAATCCGGTTGTGAAATATATTAAGGAGATAGCTGCTATGAGTAGAGAACCTGAGTCTGATGTTGACCCCTTGGTTTTAAGAAATTTATATGGAGCCTTCGCAATTCTTGTTATCGGTTACCTTCTGTCGTTCGTCTGCTTCCTTGTCGAATTAATAATTGGAAAAATGTTGAAAAGATTTCAAATTTAAATTTCACTCAATTATATCATTAACTGTTGTCGTTCAAAATGTTTTCTTTCGTGTTAAATATATAATTTATTAATCAATAATATTCACTTTCTTCTTTTATCTTTTTTGTTTTTTCCATGTAATCAAATCTTTGATTTATCGAAAGTTTTGCGTTTGGTTTTAGATATTCTATAATTTTTTTCATATTAATTAAGAAATTACATTTTGATGTTTTGTAATTTTATATTCTGTAAACCGTCGTGTTAAAATTATCTTATAAAATAAAACTGTTCACCTGTAAACTTAATCCCAATATTATATTTTAAAAATGATTATAAATCATTTATTAGAGTAGATACAAGTTTTACAAAATGATATTCGAATCAATAATTAATATTAATTTTCACAGCCATAATTTTAAATTCCCTATTTCTATCATATAATTCTACTAATATAATTGATTTTAGTTTACTTTTTATATATCTTGAGCATCGACGCTTACATTTCTCCTTTGAAATTCTGTTATAAATATTAACTATTTATAAATTAATTTGTTACTTCGTTCAGAGTAGAGTAGCGCGTAAATTCATTTCAATGTCGTTAAAAAGCGTATTGAGTTTTAGAATGTGGGATGAGGTGAAAGCTAAATTTATTAAAACTGAACGAAATATTTAAATATCTAATCAGTAGTTCGCGTAGTTTATAATCAACAGAAAGTCTGTTGTTTTTTAAAAATTGCAATCACAGCGACATGCTTCGACATTAGTTGTAAGATGCTTTCAATATGTGATTTGTTGAAAAATGTTTAAGAGTATAATTTTTTTTTTGTCTCACTTTTTTGGTCAAATATTATATCATAATATGACGAAATAAAATGATTTCTTATTTATAATAAACCCCATTTATAGACGCCTACCTTTATAATTATAAATGTGGACCGCTTGTATGTAGTGCAAACATAATACGGGCAGTTTGAAATGTTTATTTTGATCAAATGAAATACGTAGAATATTTTTTAATAGATAAAAGCAGCCTTAAAATAATTTTTTATAATAAAAACAACAATAATCTGAAAAGGGTAAGGCTTTCTATTGGCCTTTATATTCTATCTTGGTCATGGAAAAAAATCAGTCATAATGGAATGGTGCCGTTAAATATATTTCTAGTTTATTCAGATCGCAAAACGATAAGTGCTTTTTTGTAGTAAGATTGATTACACACACACACACATACACACATATATATATTATATATATACAGGGTGTATCAAAATGACTCTTTAAAAATTTGCGGAATTGTAGAGGATGAAATTTTGAACGTTTTGATATCAGGAACCTATAGTCGGAAATGAGATATAAAGTGTCTACAGCGGTAGGAAATGCTTGCCTGCTCTTCACTTTGGTAGCTACCTTTCCGTCCATTGACCTCATATTNTCAAACGTCGCTACGTTTCTGGTAATGTATATCGCAACACTGATTTATAAATTTTATTTAAAACTTATAAAATAGATTTGCTGTGCCAATCGCTCAAACCTTTTCTTGTAATTTTCCAAAATAAATGATATTAAATGGAACACAATCGGGTCTGTCAGAGGAAGAAAATTTGCTGTACATCCCTGGTTAACGAGAATCGATTTACTAAGTATTTTTTACGTGTATGTACACCCACACATAAACGCTTCTCTCAGCAGTATGTACAGAAAATAGCCTTACAGATGTAATTATTTGACGTTGTCAGTTTGTACCTAATCTTCGATTGAAAAATAGTAATACAGTATTTATAATTGGGGGAGAAAATAAAAGTTAAAAATATTCTATGCAATTGAGCTTCTTTCTGGTTAACTGAAACTTCTTAAGCATTTGCTAATGTCGCCTATGAGCGAGGCCAGCACAAAACAAAGCATAAGAAACCTGAACGCTTGCAATATCCTGTAACGAAAAACTTGAAGTAAACGTAATTTTTTTCATCAGCAGGATTCCGGTTTTAAACAAATTCATTTTCGAAGTTATTGTGTCAAGCTGGAATGTTAATTATGCTTACTTCACTATCGATCTAGTGCAACTTCCTACTATTGTGAACAAATAGTAGCACTATCTATTTTACACAAAAACAGTTACAATCTATATATATAATCGAGACGAGTTGATAACAATAATAATAATAATCAGCGCAGAGCCTAAACAGTTAGGAGTTGGAAGCTGAAATTTGGTACACA
>NW_019390262.1:0-1888 GCF_000671375.1 Centruroides sculpturatus
ATTTATATCTTGCCTCATTTCGCCTGTTGCCTGCAATTAATTAAATAATATACATTTATCACACGTAAATGTCTGTTTGAACTATCGTACAATAAAGTTTATAAAAAGTAAAAAATATCTAATACAGTGAAATATGGCGTTCAAAAATTGTTCGTAAACTGAGGCGTTCGAAACCCGAGGTTCCACTGTATTAATACACCAGCCTAACTTTATGAAGAGATCAGGCTGGCTCCAACTATGAAATATGGAACCGTCCCAAGAATATCAGAAAACGATCCTCACCATTTAACTGTTCTATTGTGGGGAATGGCAGTGATGAAGAACTTTTTCTGTATGAGGATTACTTAGTCAGAAGGAATGTATGGCGATCGGTCAAAAAGTGACCTTTTAAAGTTTTACATTTTTTACTTAGGAGACCTCGTAACGTCGTGAAATGCAAGAAAAATCGGGGTTTTTTCTGCATATATGGATGCTAGTGTGTGGGGGGAAACGATTTTGTTCACCCTCTTTGAAGCTTAATAATTCGTTACTTCGGACAAAAATTTCTGAAATTTTGCAGGGGAATATATTTATTAGGGAAATTGAAGCTATTAAATTTTGGTGATTAAAGGTAGAGTGGTGAGGAAATAGAGGTGNCCCTTGTGCACAACGTGCACAAGGACCTGCACAACTTAAGTTAATGGTATGTGTGCGAAGATATATTCTGTAAAACAGTGTTTTTCAACCTTCTTGAATACGCGACCCCTTTACAAGTTAAAAAAATTCTGGCGACCCCCCAGGACCATATTAAAACTATGTCAGTGATTTTATAAACTACGTATTTAATTTTCTACGTACTTAAGTATTTTCTACGTATTTAAGTATTTTCACATCACATACCTATTACAAATAGCGAATAAAAAATATATCGTATTTGCTCTAATGTTTCAGGTTTTAAAACCCCATAATAAGAACTCTCTAATGACACGAGCCTTATTGTCTGTCACTAACTCGATTACATCATTTCAATAATTGTATCAAACCAATATTCGTAACAGCAAATATTTAAGAGATCAAAACTCTAAAACTAACGATTGAATCCAAAATGCTTAATAAATAGTGTGTGCTCCATCTGTTATATGATGTTTTTATTAATTGAAACACCTGTAGGTTTTTCTGCATTTATATGACGTAAAGTCTGTTATTGAGATTTAGTTACTAAATTGTGTAATTAATAGTAACTTATCGCAAAGATAATGTTTATTAAATTGAATAAAAATATTACAATTTTACTATAATTAATGATATTTATTTTGATTTAAAATCATTGCTATTTTAATCTGTACCTATATAAACATAAAAATTATAGTCTAATTGATAAAAATGTTATTAAATCTATCGAATATTTACCTGTTCTAAGTTACTTTTATCCGTTTGTTAATCCGGCTGATAATATAGCCTACTTGTATTAAAAGTTACATCAATAGTTTTCCATTTATTCACTTTCGACCTGGATCCAGCACAACAGAAAAGTTTTTAAATGATTCATTCCAGAAGTGAAGAGTATTTCATAACAATGCGCAATCAAGTTGTTTCTGTTCGAAAAATTTACTGATAAGATTATTAATCATTTATTTTTGAAGATATACTTGTAGCAGAGGTCGTGTATTGATAACTAGCAGGTGGGCCCGGCGTTGCTCGGGCAAAAGTAACGGTAACTAAGATAAAGATTATTACGTTACAGTAAACCTTACCCGTTTTCACAGAATGCAAGAATTGGGTCCCCTTGTTTCCAGACTAATTAGAGAATTTTTAGATGGGTCTAAAAATATGTTCGATTTCCCGCAAAAACGAAAAAAACTGCATCTGCGTCTTGCACGTCGCTTTCTCTTAACAATTCCATTGTTAC
>NW_019390262.1:4090-10456 GCF_000671375.1 Centruroides sculpturatus
GTACTGGCGAAAATTTAAATTTGCCGACTGGAATTCTTTTGGATGATTGACTTTCGGAAAATTGACGCTCTACTGTATTTTAAAATTTTCCAGAGCAATTCATGCTGCACTGTTGAAGAAACTATATGAATTTTATTTTCGTTTTTATTCACGAAGGAAAGAAGAATTAAATTCATTATATTTTTAATTAATTCAATTAATTTTACCATTATATTAATGATGGCGATATTTGATATGATGACGTAAAGCTTCGTATTGCTGCAATGACAGGATGTAACTATTAGAATCTTCCAGGACGTCGATACTTTCCAATGCAACCAATTCCTCGTCTTCACTTACATTTAATAATTGCTGCATGTCGACGGATAAATTCAAATTGTAATTTACATTGGTAAATTTTTCGTACGAATCGGAGGAAGGAAAATCTACACCAATAAAATGAATGTGAAAATTGTTCGGGTTTATTGTGTAAATAAAATCGATAATATAAGTAACGGGTTCTCGAATATCGTGTAAATTTATCACAGCAATCTCCTCAAGAAATAGCACAAGATAAATTGTAACGTTATTCGGTAAACAGTAATTGTTCAAGAAATCGGATAATACTTCTTTTAATTCGTGGTATTCATCCATGCTCTCAGAGAAATATAAATAAAATTCTTTGAATTGATACAACGTCAATAACTGTTCGAAATTAGAGAAATTCGAAGAGAAACAGTACACAGATGAATGGGAACAAAATTGTTCCCAGTTCGTTTGTAGTTCGATTTGTTGATGAACTTGAAGCATGAATTCGGGAGTAAATATCTTATCCTCTATAGCTTTTAATAACCCTTTAGGTAAAGGATCATGTTTATAAAATCCCAATAGAAATAATAATTCCGCACTATAAATATGAGATGGGAATGGAACATAACCCATATATATGGATAAAGCCGAAAGGAATTCACCAAATGTGCGATGTACAAAACTGTATCGAATTATATTATCGCACTCTGATAAGGAATCCAGAGTAAGAATGCCCAGTCCAATGATAAATTTATATTTATCTTCATTTGAAAACTTCTTCTCTAAGACTTTTGATGTTATACAGCATGGTTTCCTGTTTAATTTTCCCAATTTCAGTAGCAGATTTTCTCCCACAAAATATTTTCCTGTTTTAAACTTACTTTTCTGAACTGATTTTCTAACATAACGTTCAGTTATGAGAGAAAATATTCGGATGTATAAATCAGTCATAGTTTCAAGTTTTCCCATTTCTCCATTCTTATGAAGGCAACACAACATGTGCAGCATCAGAGGACATTCTGCTACTTCTCTATAGAACTCTTCCTCCTCCAATTTAGAAATGAGTTCGTTGGTCTTACTTTCGTCTTTTCCAAACATTAATTGAATATATACCTCTTGGTATTCTGCATTAAATCCTTCTAACGAAAATCTCATCTTCATGTTCTGTCTGATGTCCTCTGCAGCTTGAGGTCGACTCGTTACCACAATGGTCATTCGAGAAGAAATGTCAAATGAATCGTCCCTTATAAATTTTATAACTTTATTTCTCTCTACAACCTCATCGAATCCATCCAAAATCACCAGAATATTCAATTGTCTATCTTCTAATTTCCGAACTTTATCAGTTGACGAGTGCTCATTCATGTTATGGAGTAATGCATCTTTTACACTTTTATTGCCTAATTCTCTTAAGATCAGAAGTAAAGTTAAGTCGAAATGTTGCAGATAATTTGTAGATGCCCAATCGTATGCAATTTTCTTGCAAAGGGTGGTTTTACCATAACCGGGATTCCCTGTCACTAAAATAGTTTGATGACCATCTTCTTGTATGGAAAATAGCTCATTCAAGTTTATATTGTCTCCGATTTTCATTCCAAATAAATCTGCTTTCTCTACGGTTAATTCTACGAAATAATCCTCTAATGGAAAATCCAATCTCTCTCCTTCCCATAAAAAGGATCTCATGTAAGAACACTCCGTGATGTATTTGTACTTCAACTTCTGGTAGCAATTGTTGATCGTTTCTATAAGTAAAAGAAAAAAATTTAATCAAATGTTACACTAGTCTTTCATTTATTTATTTTATTAGCATATTAGGAATTATTTAGTGGTTATGGTAAATATTACAATAATTCTCACAGTACATGAATAGATGGAGTTTTGTAAAACGTGTGTGAGCTTAAAGAAAATTTAGTGAATAACATATGAACAAGTGCACACGCATGATATTGTCTGATATGGAAGAAATACAGAAACGAGTTGCGTAACTTTCCCGGCGGCAACATTTAAAATGACGTATTTGATGGTACCATGAGTAATGAAATAAATTTATACTTATAAAATGCCATTCCTTTACGTTACTCGAAAATTGTCTTTCATAATCTTCTGTAAGTAGGCCTACTCATGAGAAGAAAACCACAACTGACTGAAATTAATATGGGTGATTTATTATATTTTATGTATTATCAAATGTTGACACAATCAATATTAATAGAGTATAATATCATGCTGTTCTCATACAGAACGAACAATTCGCTCTGAGTATTTAACGGGTAAGAAACGCGAAATGAGGGCAATCTGCCATGTGAGAGCGTGTCCAGGAAGGACAGAATATGCGAATTGTACCATATTCACATGTTACACACGTGAGATAAACCAGGAAAACTCCACATAGACAACCCGTTAATGAGGCGCAAACCCGTGAGCAGTGTTCAGTAGTTTTATCCTCTCGGCCACTATTGGTCTCGAATTACAATGCGTTAAGCAGATTCAACAGTTCAGGAGCTGTTGAGTACTTTTCTGCTGAATGCTTTCTACAGTAGCATTATTACGAAACATGTTTTATGTTATGACGACATTTAATAACGTCTTTCGTTTACGTTACCCATCGCTAGCTGTACCAATGATTCAACGCACACGTCGCTCATCGTTCAGCAGATGTAACTACGTAACAACTACTGATTGAAACACCTTTTCTCAGTTACTACTATTGGCTCTGATGAGCGCAGCCAATGTATTTGATTTACGGTTTTATTAAGCATTTACCTTCTTTTTCTTTATCTTCTTTCTTCAAATCTTTTGTTTTTGGTTCTTCTGTACGAATTTCTATTTTTGGTCCATCTCTACTAATTTCTACTTTTGGTCCTTCGGTATGAATTTCTATTTTTGGTCCAACGTGAACTTGCGTACAGTTCTTGAGCATCGTCACATATTGATTACCATTCTCAACTGAAATTAATATGAAATTAAATATTATATTTTATCCCTCAAGATTAGATTAAACAAAGGTAATCTGGTGTTCGGTTTAAAACAGAAATAGGTCTTTCCTATTTTTCACTTAAGGATAATTATATCTATATCCTTTATACTACGATAATTATTCTTATATAAAAGATAGGAAAGATACCAGACTTTACTCAAAATAAATTATTATTTTTTAGTATTTATCACGTCTCTTCTGTACGTTGTTATATTCATTTATAATGTGTAAAATAAAGAATAAATAATTATTTACCGTTTGGAAGTTGGTGAAATAAATTTACATCTTGCCTCATTTCGCCTGTTGCCTGCAATTAATTAAATAATATACGTAAATGTCTGTTTGAACTACCGTACAATAAAGTTTATAATAAGTAAAAGAAAATATCTAATACAGTCAAATATGGCGTTCAAAATTTGTTCGTAAACTGAAAAGTTCGAAACCCGAGGTTCGGCAGTATTAATACAACAGCCTAACATTAAGAAGAGACCAGGTTGGCTCCAACTTTGAAATATGGAGCCGTCCCAAGAATATTAAGAAACGTTCCTCACCATTTAACTGTTCTATTGTGGGAATAGCAGTAATGAAAAACTTTTTCTGGATGAGGATTACTTTGTCAGAAGGAATGTATGGCGATCGGTCAAACAGTGACCTTTTAGAGTTTTACATTTTTCGACTTAGGAGACCTCGTAACGTCGTGAAATGCAAGAAAAATCGGGGTTTTTTCTGCATATATGAATGCTAGTGTGTGGGGGGACACGACTTTGTTCACACTGTTTGAAGCTTAATTCCTATTACTTCGGACGAAAATTTCTGAAATTATGCAGGGAAGTATATTTATTAGACAGGTTGAAGCTATTAAATTTTGGTGATTAAAGGTAGAGGGGCGAGGAAATAGAGGTGGTGAGGTGTCAAATCTCGAATGGAGTCGGATTTTATGAAGATTTTTTAAAACTCGTCTATACCTTTAAAATTGAGCTTTTTTTCGTTTTATAATCACTAATAATAGGCTATAAAAAGTTTTTTAAATTAAATATCTTAACAGATGGCTCCTCACGCAAATATAAATATTGTTGCCGGGAAAGTTACGCAACACATTGCTGGATTTTTTCATACATAGCAGCGGATACAGATTACGTTCAATACTATTTTTGAACAAATTAAAAGATGATTGTAAGTGCTGAGTGTTATTAAAGTATTCAAGTAGTTTTAAAACAATAATCTATAAAATAGATTAAAATAATTTGTACTGTGCAGACTTACATTTGCAACTTTTTTGTCGTCAGCTTCATAAATGACAATACTCTTCTCGTAACTTGAAACTGCTGCTTCTGCCATTTCTTTCATTCAACTTAAATAATTTAAAGTTATGGTTTAAGCAGATTCAACAGTTCAGGAGCTGTTGAGTACTTTTCTGCTGAATGCTTTCTACAGTAGCATTATTACGAAACATGTTTCATGCTATGACGACATTTAGTAACGTCTTCCATTTACGTTACCCATCGCTAGCTGTACCAATGATTTAACGCACGCGTCGCTCATCGTTCAGCAGTTGTAACTACGTAACAGCTACCGATTGAAACACCTTTTCTCAGTTACTACTATTGGCTCTGCTGAACGCAGCCAACGCATTTGATTCACGTTTCTGTTAAGCATTTACCTTCTTTTCCTTTATCTTCTTTTTTCAAATCTTTTGTTTTTGGTTCTTCTGTACGAATTTTTATTTTTGGTCCATCTCTACTAATTTCTACTTTTGGTCCTTCGGTATGAATTTCTATTTTTGGTCCAACGTGAACTTGCGTACAGTTCTTGAGCATCGTCACATATTGATTACCATTCTCAACTGAAATTAANTTTACATTTTTGGACTTGGAGAACTTTAAATCGTCGAGAAATTATAAAGATGTGGGAGATTTTTTCTATATGAATGGACTATTCTGGCCGAGTTGGCCATCTGGAGATTCTTTGCGTTGTTGCTCCCCACTATAACCTGCCAACCCGGCTGTCAGGGGACTTTTTGCGTTTAATTTTTGTGCTTTTGTACAGCAACCCATTCCGGGTTGGTATTTTCAGCAGCTTCTTAGTCATCGAGTCGGTTGTCCAAGAGCATAGCTGCCAATTGCTCGCATTCTCTGTCTTTCTAGAGGCAGTACCATGTGCGGACTTATTCTCTGTATATATTTTGACCATACTTTTTTCTGTGGGCTACGCCCCGTGTGTTGTAATTAAAGTATATTCAATAAATGGAACTTGACGGCGCCATGATTCCCATTTCACACTTTCCTATCATTTTTTACTTTTCTTCCCTCTTCTCACTTCTTCTAAAACTCTTTATCCTTTTCAGAGGCTATGCCGTAAGGTTCGGCCTTCTAACACTTTTAATCATATCAGATATGAGTGAGTGTGTTCGGGGCATGATTTTATTCATCCCATTTCAAGCTTAATAACTCTTTTGCCTCTTGTCGGAAACTTCTGAAATTTCGCAGTGATGTTTGGGTATTAGAGGGAATTGTTTCCAGAAATTTTCAGGAAAATCAGACCATTGGTTCGGGAGGTATTAAAGGAGTGGAACCATATCTCAAAAAGCTTTCATTTTATAAAATTAATTCTGTCAGTCTGTGTATATGTAGATAATACATATACAAAAACTGATCATACATACAGAAAAAATCCTCGACTTTTCTAGCATTTCTCGACGTTTCACGGTCCCGAATGTAAAAATGTAATAATCTTGTAAGGCTATTTTTGACCGATTCCCATACTTTCTATGTGTTATATAACAGCAGGGAAAGTAAATAATGATGTAGAAAGTCGGTAACAAAGTTAATTTTTAATCAATTCAGTATCATTTTCAGAATAACGACCGGAAACACGTACTGTACCTTGGAAATCTTTAAAATCAGTCTTCAGCAGCATCCATATTCTCATAAAGCTAGATATGTTGTAAGCAAGTTCTCTGTTAATCCTGTATTCTATGTTCTACCCCAGTTAATCCTCTGTTGTGACGTTACTATGATGATCTCATAAATCCTTTCTGCAGATCTCTTGCAGTTGCTGGCATTCTTTATTGTTTCGTATTCATTTAGATATTAGTTCTA
>NW_019390263.1:0-3695 GCF_000671375.1 Centruroides sculpturatus
CAAACTTGAATTCTTTGTAGAATTTAAATTCTATTAAAATATGTATATTTGTTAAAAATTCAATAAAAAACTATTTTAATTTCAGTTTCTAAAGACTATAAAAAAATTTTTTAATAATGATTTATTCTTACCAAATCCAAATCCTTCTGGAAACGACATTTTTAAATCCAATAACGTTTCAAAACGATTAAGGAATTGTAATACCATAAGAGCATCGCCAAAATGTTCTATTGGTATTGAACAATTAATAGATGTAACAGGAGGGAGTACCTAAAATAATACTAATTTTTAATTAACAGATAAAAATTTCAAAAAAGTTTCATAATTAAATTTGTTAATAAAATTTTCTTTTTAGAATGATTTTCAAACATAACCACACTGCTTTGTTTAGGAGTACAGAAAACTTCAAAATTTCCCTAGTACTTTTGAGCTAGTTAACTCATTTTCAGACACACCAAACCTAAATTCAAGCACATCTACAAAATTCCAATAATTCAAAAATCATCAATAGTTAAGAACATTTTAAATCTTAAGTTTAAATGTTATGAGGTTAAGACATTCCATGATAAAATTCACTTACAAATAAGAAAAAATACAATATGACAATCACTAAACAGAGGAGCACCATTATATTCATAGGTTTAGCAAAGGGTCTCTGTACATCTTCCATTGTGCTCTTTGTATTTGTGTGATCATATTTTTATGCCATAGATACAATTTCCATACACATTAGGATTTCTACATCCTATGTCAACACCTTTATGTCAGATTTTTTATCAATTTCTGCAGTATATGAGCTTTCCCATTCTTCCATGTTTATCTCTTATGTTTTCCTCTGCAAATGATGTTGCTTTTTTACTTTTTTCACATTCTCTATGTTCTTTAGTATGAGATGATGTTTAATGTTTCTAGTAAAAACTATTAGAAGCATCAAACACCATCTAATACTAGATTTAATAATTGGATACATTAGAAACACCTAGAAGAAAGATCTGCCTAAACCAGATTACAAAATCACAACTTCAAAAAAGCAGACTAATTACATGTTTTCCCAACACAACTTATTTGATTTATTCTGGTTCTGCTAGTCTTTTCTTCTTCAAAATTCTCTTAATGCAAGATCATTCCTTCCTTCCTTTATACAAGTAAAAAAAATGCCAGCATCAATCTTCCAATGTTTGATGAGGAAAGCATCAGAATAAAAATGCTTATCTAAATATGCAATTCTGAAAGATCTCATTTGGAAAGTTTAAGGACAAATCTTACAAAACAACAAAATTAAAGATAAGCATGGTTTTAAGTGATATTTTTAGAAATGTACTATTATTAATATACAAACATTCACAAACATCTTGTTTACTTCTCTGAAATGAAATCAAGACAGAAGATCACTATTTGCTAATTTCTAAAATACAGTATAACAGTGATACCTCGGTTTTTGTCGATAATATATCTGAAAACAATCGGCGAAATCCGAAACTGATGAAAACTGAGGAAATTATTTTTATATGAATTAATGTAAATCCAATTAATTTGTTCTAGACACTCTAAAACACATACAAAAAAAACACATTTTACAGAGAATAAATAGTGTGTTTAATACTAAAAACAATAAGATATTAATGTAAAATTAATATAAAAAACTAATGTGAAGAATAAATGAACATTTAACATGCCATTTGAAGGGCTATTGGCTCTGGAAACTTTGTTTGGTGCCGTGATGGAGCTAAAAGAAAAGGAAAGCAACGGAATTGTTTAGCTAGACACACGGGTAATGCTCACACAAATGAGAAACAATGCCACACTGAGCAAGAAAACATGTAGGTTGTCCTATGTTTTCACAAAATTAGCAGGGTGTCACGTGAGCACACAGATGAATCTGGAGCAACTAATGAAAAAGAGAAATTTTTCACGAAAAAATTGACAAAAACCGAAGTCAACAAAAACTGAGGTATTACTGCACTATCTCTTCCAAAATGTCATCAAATTTTAAACCAATTAATGCACATCTTGTGACGTAAAACCCTCTCTCATCTTTTATAGACAACTAGAATACAGTCACTATTGTTGTTTACCATTTCATTATTCTATATTCATATTTTAAGTACTTGTAACTATAGATATTTGTTTACAAATATATTTTTATAACACTAAATATTACAAATTAAACATAACATCTAAGCATTACAAATGAGAATTTTACAACCGGAAAAAAACTAAGTTCAATTGTGTTATTGGTATCATTAACTTAAAAATTGCATAATTTAAAAAAAATGTGTAAACTCAAATAAATTTAGTAAAAATGTTTTAAGTTATTTATTTTNGTAAGGAACAAGAAATTGATCTAAAGTTGATTGTCTTACTATTTTAATCAAAATTTTTCTCAAATGCGATAGCGCATTGTCGTTTATATTGCGTTGTCGTTTTCTATTGCCACTATGACTTTTTTCTTTCTTGGATGCCATATTGATTAAATATATAAATCACAAAACTGAAAAAAGAAGCATAGCACAAACACTCGGAAAAGCAATGCTTAACTCGCGCATGCCTAACACCAACTAAAATTTGACACAAAATACCGTTACGTTCGTTATCCGAGACAAATTTTTTGCAAAATAAAAGTTCGTTAACCGATTTGGTCGTTAACCAGGACGTTCGTTAACCGGGGTTCCACTGTAATTTGTTCTAGACACTCTAAAACACATACAAAAAAACACATTTTACAGAGAATAAATAGTGTGTTTAATACTAAAAACAATAAGATATTAATGTAAAATTAATATAAAAAACTAATGTAAAGAATAAATGAACATTTAACATGCCATTTGAAGGGCTATTGGCTCTGGAAACTTTGTTTGGTGCCGTGATGTAGCTAAAAGAAAAGGAAAGCAACGGAATTGTTTAGCTAGACACACGGGTAATGCTCACACAAATGAGAAACAATGCCACACTGAGCAAGAAAACATGTAGGTTGTCCTATGTTTTCACAAAATTAGCAGGGTGTCACGTGAGCACACAGATGAATCTGGAGCAACTAATGAAAAAGAGAAATTTTTCACGAAAAAATTGACAAAAACCGAAGTCAACAAAAACTGAGGTATTACTGCACTCTCTTCCAAAATGTCATCAAATTTTAAGCCAATTAATGCACATCTTGTGACGTAAAACCCTCTTTCATCTTTTATAGACAACTAGAATACAGTCACTATTGTTGTTTACCATTTCATTATTCTATATTCATATTTTAAGTACTTGTAACTATAGATATTTGTTTACAAATATATTTTTATAACACTAAATATTACAAATTAAACATAACATCTAAGCATTACAAATGAGAATTTTACAACCGGAAAAAAACTAAGTTCAATTGTGTTATTGGTATCATTAACTTAAAAATTGCATAATTTAAAAAAAATGTGTAAACTCAAATAAATTTAGTAAAAATGTTTTAAGTTATTTATTTTATTCAATTATTAGGCATTTCTAAAAATGCAATCTTAATGTAATATTAAGATTTTAATATTGAGAGAACTTAGTATACACAGTTAAAAAATCTTCAGATTTAAGCAAAATACCGACATATCATTTTCAGAAGATATAAAAGCAAACAGTATTCACTTTCAAAATTTACTGAAAATACATTTATCAAAGTGGTATAAATACTAAAACTTAATTTATGTTTTAAATGTAAT
>NW_019390264.1:0-2630 GCF_000671375.1 Centruroides sculpturatus
TCTATATTCTAATTTATAGAAGAAAAATCATTTCTCAAAAGTCTCCAAACAATGATATAGAGCAAGTCCTCCAATGGCTGAATAAATAAAACCATTGAAAACTGGTAGTTGGTCATTGGTTTGTGCTTGACCAATGGGCTGGCCACAATGCAGTGTTTTGGGTTTTCTTCACTGTCTAACACCTAAACAAAATCCAGTTTCCACATAGGAAGTCCTGCTAAAAGTAACGCAACATAACACATGGGTGAATTGCCTCCATTGGCAATTCACCCATGTGTTATGTTGCGTTACTCCGTCAATCCACTGACACAAACCTTATGCTGACATTTTGTTTTTGTGTTTAGTGAATATGGTTAAATTTCACATTTTTGTATGTATGGAAACTTTTGAGACACCCTGTAAAATACTTGTATGCACGAATACTTAGTGAACTTAGTTACCTTATATTCGATAAACCGTTGCAAATTAATTTATTTAGCATAATTTACGATTAAAATATCAATTTAAATTAATTATTCCAGGAGATATTTTATCAGTTATTTTTATTATTGTTGTTGTTTGCAACACGACTTTAGTTTCAACTATGGAAAGAACTGATGTTCTGATATATATGCTTCTGCTATTCAAAATATTTAAATTAAAGCAGTGCATATTTCTAAATAAAGAAAAATATCGCCTTACGAAACCAAAATCATTAAAATGACGTCGACATTTAAAGGAAACGACTTTCGCTCTAACAATGATTTGTTCCATAATTCCAAATAACTGCAGAGTTTGGAATATACCCAGGTATCAAAAACGGTAGGAAGAGTGCGTTCTTACAATGGATGAGTAAGTTGACGTAAAAACTTCAGAGTATCTAAAGAAATATTTACGTTTTTGTTCAATACATTACCTGAAAAACAACACCCATCTCACGCAATATATTTATATAGAAAAAAGGACAGCAATTGCTTTATTCACATTGTCTTCGTCGTCATCAAAATATAAAACGATTTCACATTAAAAAATGCAACGTTTATTCAATTTCCAGAAACAAGCAATAAAGTTCAAAGAAAAATTAACGATTTTTAAGAATATTGGGATTAAATTGCTTCAGATCAATTGATAAAACAAGTTCCTATTCTTTCACCTAAAAAAAATCTGTTGATTACTATAACTATAAAAGATGGTATTGTATAGTTCTTCTTGCATTTGTATTTGCTAAATACACGTTTACTTATCCTCTTGAGATCCACTACTGAAAAAAACTGTTTTTTTATTGAAGTTTTGTTATGCTTTTGACCTTAGGTGTCATTTATTAGTAAATTGTCATTTTTCTAAAATTTTTTTGTTCTGGTCATTAAAAAATGGTACGTGTCATATATGACACAATGGTTCTCTACCTATACAAAATGCAAATTTTTCCGTTCATGTAAAAATGGTTTATTTGACTGTTTTTGTACATTATTTGACATTTTATATTTACATATGATATGCTTTGAAACAATTTTTATATTACCAAGGCACAGATGTATTTTGCAGTTGATACAGTACACTGTAGCTCATACACTTTCATATTCTTCCATTGGACAGCGGTAATTTTTGCAATCTACAATGATTTATGGCATGTGCTTTGCTTCACTTTTGCATTATATTTCACTGGGATGCAAAGTTGAAGTATTTTTTGTATAATTTTCTTTTTTTTCGTTAATTTTATTGATACCTTTTTTCTTGTTGCCTGTAGTGTCTGAATGTGATAGCGATTTTGACACTTTTTTTTAATTTTTTCTTTGAGCAGACTAATGACTTACACTCTCCAAGACAGTCTGCTCAAAGAACAATAGTTTTGTCACTGTCTTTATCATTGAACCAGCCTTCCACTTCAGACAAATTTCTATCAATATCATGTGTCCTATCATGTTTCTTATTTATTTCGACTGTTGACAATGAGAAATTAAAACTAAATCATTGACATTTATTATAAATATGTGATTTATGATATTAAGAATTTATGTTTTTAATAAAAAATCTTGCAGACCAAATAAATAAGTAGACAAAAAAATTCACAGAAATTTGTGATGAATAAAAATAAATAATTATTTTTATTAATAAATTAATTAAATAAAAAATGATAGTAAATAATAGAATACATATTGCGGTTCTAATGACCAAATATCTATAAAAGTAAATAACTTCAAATACGAAAACAGTTCATACACTGTAATGTAATTATTGTAACATAGAGACCCAATGTGTCGTATACGACACGTTGAAAAGTTAGCTCATCTCATGAAATATTGTTATTAATATAGTTTTTAAAAAATACTCTTATATAATCTTAGAAGTCTCCTCAACAAGAATATGTATAAATTGTAAAATTATAATCAATAGAAATAGAGAAAACTGAATACTGACATCAAGCAGTCATACTTATGATCACTTCTAAAAACATATGCTCAGACAATCACTTATATTTTCCTTTGTTTCTGTCACAGTGGAATGCATGTGGTCTAATAAGCTTCACTAAACTCTAATGACAAAATGTATAACTAATATAATTGTTTAGCAAGCAAAAAAGCAGAGCTGCTTCTCATTCTTTGGAAGGAAAATTGCGTGTCATATACGACACACGGCATCCCAAGAGGATA
>NW_019390264.1:3228-3876 GCF_000671375.1 Centruroides sculpturatus
TTTTTTTAATTTTTAACTCAATTCAAAACATTTTTTTTGTTGTTGTTGTATGCAGTTTCCAGCAAACTTTAATTAATTTTTTTCTATTTGTGAAAATTTCTACGTTATTTAAAGGTAATTTTTATTATAGGCCTATAGACCTTACACAGCATTATTAATATGATTTTGGAGGTTACAGAACTTTAAAATTACTTTAAAAAATGGAAAATAATTATATCATTTGATTTCAAGATATTTTGTATACCTTAAAAATAATTAATTCTATCCCGGGAAACAGTTCACTTTTATCCCGGGATCCCAGGACAAGCAAAAGACCGGGAAATGAGAAACCCTAATGCATATATTATTAAAAATTCTGATTTACTTTTAACCTGCTTACATAATACAACATTTTTTTCAAATGAAAAGAAATACATGGGGAAAATATTTCACCTTTACTTATTGGTGACTGTGCCTTTCCTTTATTGTTAAATTTACTGAACCTTTTTAAAGTAATACACAGACTTAAATGGAGAGAGTGTTCAATTTTAAGTATCCAATGCCCGGCGTATAATGAAAAATGCATTTTGAAGATTTTAAAGCAAGTATTCGAAAGACTTGGATAAAAAATAGATAATAGTATTGAAGTATCAAATTTAATCGTCTTTA
>NW_019390265.1:0-3403 GCF_000671375.1 Centruroides sculpturatus
GACCATGTTATCATAAATCAAAGTAAAAAATTGAAATAATTGTAAACAAAGTGAGAAAGTTCATAAATTTGGACATTATATAATCAAATATTTTTTTTGTAAAATCAAAAATTTAGTTTAGTTTTGCAGCATAAATTTAATAGTATAACTTGAGTTTGTGATATGTAACTTGTTTAAAATGCAATTTACGGTTACATACCCTAAAATAAATTGTTTTATTTTTTAAAATTATTCTATTTTCTAATAAGAAATAAAAATGTAATAAAATTCATAAATTTTTAAACTTATCTTTACTATAAACATTACAAAATGTTGATTAAAAACTTGATGATGCTGAGAAGTTGAACTTGATCCCTCAAGTTCTTATTCTCAGCAAGAATATTAAAATAAACTTAAAAACTCTATTTATATGAAAATAAATCCTATAAAATATTCTCACTCGGCTGGAATATTATTATTAAACGTTCAATTAAAAATTTTTCGATATTAACACATTCTACAATTGTTAATCTCTTATCAATTATCAATTATTCTACATTCGATGATAGAGACGAAATTTAAAGCTTCACGATCTACCTATCATGTATCCTTTCGAATATTTTTCACTTCATATCAAAAATCTGTCTCAGAAACGTTGAATATAAAGATAATAAATGGATAATTAATTCTATAAGTGTATTTTATGTGAAAATTCTTATATTTCACACCAAAAACGTCCTAGGAAAAGTGAATATACCGAATAATTTCTTATTTATTTTAAGTAATGAATGAATAAAAATAAGATAATTAACTCTATACTGTTTATTTTCGATAGTTTTAATTTATAGTTTGACTTTTTCTGTAATCAGTAGAAGACTTAATGAAAGTGATAGGCCTAAAGTCCACAAAGACATATGAACAATGATTATAAATTATCTGATAGGATTCATCTTTAATTTTTCAATCTTTGATTGCAAGGCGTTCTAATGATGCCTTGTAAGAAATAATCAATTAATTAATTGAGTTAGCAACCTTGCTAAATATAATGGCCTGAAAGTCAATGAGTATCGACTTTCAGAAAAAAAGAAGCCATCATGTTTTATTACAGGACGATTTTGATTTTTTTATATGCCCAAAGACATTAGAAAAAGTCAAAAAATATCAATTAACTGATATTTTTTACAGTAATCGCCATTTCTTTATCTATAATAATCGTTTGATCCTTGGAAAAAACAAGCGAAAAGTAAGTTTATTTGTTAAAAATAATTAAAAAAGTACAATTAAAACTGAAAGATTTTAAATTTAATAATCAATTGTGTGACGTTTACTTGTAATTATTACGTATTAATACGTCACACAATCGTTTACACGTGTTCGAAAAGATGCATTATTGCGTTTTAATTACGTCACAATTACAATTAAAATTCGATTGTTTAACAGATTATTACGTCATAGCGCGGCTTTGTGTTAAAGGAGATTTATTTGTTACATCATAAATGAGATTTTCTCTTGTTATAACAATCAGAAATCGAAAATATAACAATATAACTGTTGCAGACGATTTAAATAAATATGTTGATGTAGATAACATCAAACATAATGTATAATTGTCTTCTTTACACTAAACAATTGCAATTGTTTGGTGAAAAGAAGACAATTAAAGTGAGGTCTTGTTAAACGAAATTTTTATTTTAAATACTTTTAGCATTTTTAAATGTAATTAGATGATTGTTAATTAGTCTATGAATGCTAACACTTACAGAGATTATAATAATACACAAAATTGAAAAATATTCATTTAAAATTTCATTTTAAATTGCAGAAAGATCAGCCGTAAAATAATATCAGGATAAAGAGATTTTCTAATGCAATTTTTGATGCAAAAACTGTAATTATACCAATAATTATGATTTTTATCTATGTAATTTCTTCATTTCCAGAAGAATCATCTTCTTGTCCTCTTCCCCTTCTTCTTATCCTTTTCTTATTGTTTAAGTAAATCAGAATGCTGCTGATGATGATGCCTCAAAATTAATTTTTATACTTATTGCATGTCAATAGTTTTATACATATTCAAAAATTTAGCATATTTTTCTTAAATAATTACCAAGATCGTTTGACTTGAACTGTATTGTCTTTTCTAATTGAGTTTTCTGTTAGAAAACCTTAACACATTCACATCTTCCAATTATAAAAGCAAGATTTATAAATTATTAACTTATTTCATAATTATTATTATTATTATTTTATTAAATAAAATACATATATATATTTAATNAAAAAAACACTTCAAAACGTAGAGACGGAACTGAAACTTTAATAAAAAAATCAAAAAAATTAATAAAAATGTTGATTTTAGAGAGGAATAAACCGTAAAAATCAGAAATAATTCAATTATAAATTCTTTTTTTTTTTTCGTATTTTGAATCTAAAATATATTTTAAAAAATAATGAAAAAAAAAGTTTTAATTGGTCATCATCAAAACATATATTTTTTAAATTTATAAAATAAATAATTATAATAAAGTAAGTGGCGTGACGTAAATTTAACGACAAATTTACATTTTAAAAAATTATTAAAAAATAATTTTTATATAAAAATTCCACTTCAATCCGGCATCGTATTTTCAATTTTAATAAAAACATTTTCTAGATTTTTACTTTCTTGAATAAATGCTATTGGAATCTCTTTCTAAACTTAATATAATTAATTATATATTGTAATTAATAAAAAAAAGTTATAAAACTTAACCGGATCGATAAATTTTGCAAGAAAATAAAGATTAAAATTTCTTAAACAGTATTGTTAAAGTATATTTTATCTCTAGAGAAATAAATTATACGTTGAGAAAAATACAGAAAATCTATTTTTTATACTTTTATTTTTTCGAATAATTTTTCGTAGCTTATTTCTCGGAGAGTATAACTTACATTATTCTGAAAATTAAAAATTCTAATTCTAAAAATTAGCTGAGTTTTAATTAATAAATAATATTTTGTTTAAATATTTTGTATATAAGGCAATGTTAAACATAACATCTCCATCCAAAAATTAATATATTTGGCTTGACAACATCTAAATGCATTTAGACGAATTAAGTACTTTCAGATAGAAATTTTGATTTTTGAACTTATTCCTTATTAATCTATTTTTGTTGGGTTGCAATATTTAAAAAATTGTAGACCTATAAATTTTCACGTGACTTCCGGTGTAGACCGGAAGTTACGTGGTTTCGATTCAAACATTTTTCCAAGAATAGAGTTACATAGATGACCGACACGACTCTGTTGTTATGAGGAAAAGTGTGATGTACAGGGATAAGTCACTACTGATTTGAGGTGGAAAGCATATATTTTTAATTAAATAAATTAAAATTATGATTAAAAATTGCTTTGTTTTTTTCCTCTCCGCTTTATTAGAAAT
>NW_019390266.1:0-3464 GCF_000671375.1 Centruroides sculpturatus
AAGTTTTATGGCAATCGTACTATGCCACAAACCTACGCAAGAGTATATTAAACAACTTCCCAAAGTTTCACGGCAATCGGATAAATGGTGTGGTAATGCATGAAGGACATAAGACAGACACACAGACACACACACAGACATACATTCATTTTTATATATATAGATTAGTAGCTTAAGACGTTTTGATATATCTTTCATAGCTAAGAATGTGTCTACTGTAAACATGTTCAAGCCATACCACCTAGCAACATCAGACATCTTGCACCCACTTTCTACCTTGGCTATTATCTCTTACTTGATTTCTATGGTGAGCACAGTTCTTGACTCCTCTTTTTAGGCTCCATAATATTATCAGTTTTTTTTTTAAATAAAAAGTTCAGACAAGCACTTACAAAAATTCAGAGAACAGAAATCAACTAACCCACAAAAAATTATTTAAATGCATGGCCCGGATAAAATTCAAAATTTGGTATTAAAACATTAACTAATATCTGATGGGATAGTTAAATTTTCACCTTTCATAAATAAACCCCAATGCAAAACTTAACAAGTGCCCATCCGACAGTCTCACGAAGACTATAAAAAATTATTTGTCAGAAAGGTAAATAAAAAGCTGGAATTACAAGGGAGAGTTTCAAAATTCGGAGGAATACTATCCAATCGGTATTGGGTTGAGTGTCGATGTTGATGTCTCCCGCACTCCGAAAGGTTTTGAATTGTTACCTGAAGACAAGGGAAAATCAATCAGTATTCGTTATTTCTGTCGCTTCTTTTTATGTTTGTTCAGTAAACTGTTCGTTGNTACAGTATGTCATAAAAACTGTTAGTTCAACTATCCAGTATATATCTTGATTTAAATTTCAGTTATATGCTGTTTGCTGTTTTGCTCTAGTTTCTTGAGAGATGGTATAAACATTGCTGCACTATATTTGCTAAAACATTTGCTAAAAGCTGTAATACAGTATGTCATAAAAACTGTTAGTTCAACTATCCAGTATATATCTTGATTTAAATTTCAGTTATATGCTGTTTGCTGTTTTGCTCTAGTTTCTTGAGAGATGGTATAAACATTGCTGCACTATATTTGCTAAAACATTTGCTAAAAGCTGTAATACAGTATGTCATAAAAACTGTTAGTTCAACTATCCAGTATATATCTTGATTTAAATTTCAGTTATATGCTGTTTGCTGTTTTGCTCTAGTTTCTTGAGAGATGGTATAAACATTGCTGCACTATATTTGCTAAAACATTTGCTAAAAGCTGTAATACAGTATGTCATAAAAACTGTTAGTTCAACTATCCAGTATATATCTTGATTTAAATTTCAGTTATATGCTGTTTGCTGTTTTGCTCTAGTTTCTTGAGAGATGGTATAAACATTGCTGCACTATATTTGCTAAAACATTTGCTAAAAGCTGTAATACAGTATGTCATAAAAACTGTTAGTTCAACTATCCAGTATATATCTTGATTTAAATTTCAGTTATATGCTGTTTGCTGTTTTGCTCTAGTTTCTTGAGAGATGGTATAAACATTGCTGCACTATATTTGCTAAAACATTTGCTAAAAGCTGTAATACAGTATGTCATAAAAACTGTTAGTTCAACTATCCAGTATATATCTTGATTTAAATTTCAGTTATATGCTGTTTGCTGTTTTGCTCTAGTTTCTTGAGAGATGGTATAAACATTGCTGCACTATATTTGCTAAAACATTTGCTAAAAGCTGTAATACAGTATGTCATAAAAACTGTTAGTTCAACTATCCAGTATATATCTTGATTTAAATTTCAGTTATATGCTGTTTGCTGTTTTGCTCTAGTTTCTTGAGAGATGGTATAAACATTGCTGCACTATATTTGCTAAAACATTTGCTAAAAGCTGTAATACAGTATGTCATAAAAACTGTTAGTTCAACTATCCAGTATATATCTTGATTTAAATTTCAGTTATATGCTGTTTGCTGTTTTGCTCTAGTTTCTTGAGAGATGGTATAAACATTGCTGCACTATATTTGCTAAAACATTTGCTAAAAGCTGTAATACAGTATGTCATAAAAACTGTTAGTTCAACTATCCAGTATATATCTTGATTTAAATTTCAGTTATATGCTGTTTGCTGTTTTGCTCTAGTTTCTTGAGAGATGGTATAAACATTGCTGCACTATATTTGCTAAAACATTTGCTAAAAGCTGTAATACAGTATGTCATAAAAACTGTTAGTTCAACTATCCAGTATATATCTTGATTTAAATTTCAGTTATATGCTGTTTGCTGTTTTGCTCTAGTTTCTTGAGAGATGGTATAAACATTGCTGCACTATATTTGCTAAAACATTTGCTAAAAGCTGTAATACAGTATGTCATAAAAACTGTTAGTTCAACTATCCAGTATATATCTTGATTTAAATTTCAGTTATATGCTGTTTGCTGTTTTGCTCTAGTTTCTTGAGAGATGGTATAAACATTGCTGCACTATATTTGCTAAAACATTTGCTAAAAGCTGTAATACAGTATGTCATAAAAACTGTTAGTTCAACTATCCAGTATATATCTTGATTTAAATTTCAGTTATATGCTGTTTGCTGTTTTGCTCTAGTTTCTTGAGAGATGGTATAAACATTGCTGCACTATATTTGCTAAAACATTTGCTAAAAGCTGTAATACAGTATGTCATAAAAACTGTTAGTTCAACTATCCAGTATATATCTTGATTTAAATTTCAGTTATATGCTGTTTGCTGTTTTGCTCTAGTTTCTTGAGAGATGGTATAAACATTGCTGCACTATATTTGCTAAAACATTTGCTAAAAGCTGTAATACAGTATGTCATAAAAACTGTTAGTTCAACTATCCAGTATATATCTTGATTTAAATTTCAGTTATATGCTGTTTGCTGTTTTGCTCTAGTTTCTTGAGAGATGGTATAAACATTGCTGCACTATATTTTATACATACTGCATATATAACAGAAACTTGTTTTAAAGATCTTTATATACTGCTTTTCAATCTATAAATGAAAATTTAGTATTTACATGTGAATTTTAAAAATTAAGATATTACTCAATAGTTGTATATACAATTATTTGTCATGACAAACTAATTTCTTGAACATTAAAAATGGTACATAATAAAGGCCAAGGTCAATTTTCTAGGTTTTCTATTTATGTTATGAATGTAAAGATTAACAAGATCATTGGAGTGTGACATTGCTTTTTTGACAGATTACAACTTGATGGAAGATTTATATTCTAAATTACTTCTAGTTCAACCTCGATTTTTAGATTAGATAAATATTTTTTTGATACGTCTTATTAATTAATTACTTTAACATATGTTAATATTAAAAAAAAGTCAGTCATATATCATTTAGTTTTATAATTTAAAAAAAATATATATTTTCTGATTTGTGTTGATTTCGATAATTAAAACATTTTTATTTATAGTTATATTTAGTTAATTACATT
>NW_019390267.1:0-3761 GCF_000671375.1 Centruroides sculpturatus
TTATTATAGTAATTTATTTTATTATTATTATTGTTAAATTGCAATATTCCTTCAAATTTTAAGATGTTTTTATGGCAAATAAAAATTTTAAATGATCAATTTTATTAAATTTTGCTTAGTAATAAGAAGTTAGAAAAGTAATACAAATGTCATAAAATAGGTAATGCTCAGTAGCACACTATTCTTTTCTGTGTTTTAAACATTGAAAAAGAATTTAAATAAAAAATTCATTACCAGCAAAACTTATTAAAATTGATGTGACTGTTAAGCATAGAGCTAAAAATGGCTGTTATTGGTGCATAACACAACACATTTATTTGCAATGACTGTCGATTGTGATATACAGTATAACTTATACATTTTGGAAAGAAGCTATAAAAAAGTATTTTATCTAAAGCTTTTAGTTAATAGATTAATTCAAAATTAAGTAAAATTTAAAAGAATCTATTTACTTACTTTGTTAATATTAATTAATAATTGATACAGTTTATAATATAGTATTTACATTTGTTTCAGGTGGAATCTTCACAGTCTATGATTCGTCTTATTGGTTTATCGGCTACGGTTCCTAATTATTTAGATGTTGCACATTTTTTGTGTGTGAATCCATACAAAGGACTTTTCTATTTTGATGGACGATTTAGGCCGGTTCCATTAGGACAAACCTTTATCGGCGTGAAAACGACCAATTCCATCCAACAAATAGCTGATATGGATGAATTATGTTATAAAAAAATTATCGAAACAGTTAGTCAAGGGCATCAGGTAAGAGTATTAATTGCTTAAATTACTCAAAGTAGAAAAAGTTTTTTCAAAATGTTTATAATTTTGTAATTGTATAATTAAAAATGTTTTAAAAATATGTAATGAATGAACATTTATTTTTTAAAATTAATTTTTGAGAAAAAGAAACAAAAATAAAAAATTAATTTTATATTAGCACCTATTTTCTGATTATTAATAAATTTTGATAATAATGACTATTTGGGATCAGTTAATAAATTTTGATTTTTACAAAATCAGAAAAATGTGTGATAAAACATGGAAAATCTGATGTTAATTCTCTAAAGTAATTACTTAAAATGTAGATTTTAAAGTTAAGTCTTAATAATCTAATTTAGAATTTAAAAATTTATTGTAATTTTTAGAATAAATTGAAATTTTCTGAGAAATTCAGACTAACAAAAAGGCATTTTATTATTCTTTTTTAAAAGGAAATTCTCAGTTCTTCATTTATAATTATAGTTATAAAATAAATTTCAAAATCTTGTCAGAACAATTCATATATATAAGTCATTAATATAAAGTTTTATTTGGTAGAATTTTATCGATGAATCAAATAATAATAATAAAAGAAATATTATTCATTTACTTTTTTTGGGAGGAAAAAATATTAAAAATTTTATTTTTTTAGGTTATGGTTTTTGTTCATGCCAGGAATGCTACTGTTCGGACAGCAATGGTTCTTAAAGATATAGCTCAACAGAAAAATCAGTTATATTTATTTCAAGCTGAACAAAATGTGCAATATTTTGCTGCAGACAAGCAGGTAATTTATTAAAACAAATACTTTTGTATTTTTAAAATACATGTAAAAATATCAATGTCGATACTGATCTAGAATATATTTTTATATGAAACATTAAATGTTAGTAATCTGTTCTATGAAATGAATTAAGCAATAAATGAAAGCACATTATAGAACTTTCAATTTTGATATACTGTATTGTCTACATCAGGGGTGGCAAACCTATGGCTTACATGCCCAAAGTGGCACATAAGGAGAAATCATCTGGCACATAACATATCATACATTTTCGATTCAATCATCCTTTTGGTTTATCACCTGATCATCCTTTTTTAAACAGTTTTTTACACTTATTGTAATTAAAGCATATTCATTTAATTTATTTAAATATAGCTATTAGGAGTGTAAAACTTTGGCAGGCATAAACATCTTTAAAGCTAAGTTTGCTTACAATATGGCATGTAGGCTCAAAAAGGTTAACCATCCCTGGTCTATATAATAATATATTTTTTTATAGAAAGGTGAATAAAACAAAATTATAATTTCATTTTTTTGGTTATTTTGATAAGATGTCAAGCAAATAGAATAAAATTAATTTTTTGCTTGAAGTATGGAATTTATTTTTTAATAAATAAAATATAAAATCTATGAGTTTTAACTCTGTAATTCTTTATTATCAGGTGAAGTAAGTATTTCAAATAGCCAAACAAATGATTTATGCCAATCCAAAATGCATATGTAGAAGAGAAAATTGATTAATAAATTGTATGTTGTTAAACCAATGGATATTCATTTAACTGTTTGAAGTACCACATCTGATAATAAAGGATTATAGAGTTATAACTCATAAGAATACATCTACCCTATAACAAAGGATATAAAATCTAGTACAGTAGAACCTCGATTATCCGGATTTTCGATTATCCAGATTGTTCANATTTGCACTTGGCGAATTACGATAGTGTTTATGTACTTGATGGAATGCATAACTTTTTTTGTTTCAACGTCTCACCCGGAACAGTGGCCGTAAACTCTTAAATATATTTTACGTAGTAATAAAAATATAACTTGACATACTTATTTATAAATAATTTATATTCAAATTACATCATTTCTATGACCAAGGGCGGCGTAAGGCATGGGCAACGTGGGCCACCACTTATGCCTTGCTGTCTGAAGGGCCTCGCATTTCGAAGGTTTTGCATTACTTAAAAGCCATGAACGCGACAAAAAAATTTTACTCGTCATAAAACGATAAATAGTTTGACAAACTTTTATTCATAAAAATGCAGTTTCAACTGCTTTTTATTTTATAAAATCCATCTTCTTGTGCCACCAGAGGGCCTTTTAAACAATAGGTAGTCTGTTAGCATTGGTCAGTAGTAGTCCAAATTCAATACGAATGTTTGTTTCTTGAAAATTTGATCACAATTTAAATACAGTATTTACTTTTAATATTATCGATATGTCATCGAAAAGAAACGTGTTGTATTATCATTAAAAGACAAAGTATTTGTTTCGATTATCCGAATTTTTCCTTATCCAGACTACCTTCATCCCCAATTAGTCCGGATAATTGAGGTTCTACTGAAATTGGAAAGACTTTCAAATTGATGATGAAATTTAAGTTAATAGTTTAATGGAACAATATAAAGTTCAGTTCTGCATAAGTATTTGAATTTCTTAAATAAAAACAAAATCAAATAATGAAAGTGATCAATAATTTTACTTATAATTGTTAACTTTCAATAGTGATTAATAATTTTATTTTCAATTAAAGTAATAGTTTAAAAGACTTTACACTCATGATCTGAATACTTAAGCTACAAATATTAAAGTAAAAAGAAAGAAAAACTGACTTTTAAAATAATTTAAGTTGTTAAATGTTTTTCCTAAAACTGTCTACATATGATCAGATCACAAACTGAAATTTTGAATTTTAAAAGATGGTTTTGAACAATACTTTATTGAATATTTCATTTTTCTGTTTTATTTAGGTTTATGCTGTTTTAAAAACAACATTAAAAATTGCCATTTAATTGAATGCTTTAAAGAAATATTGTTCAATGATATAATTTTCTACAGCATATGCTAAATTTGATAGAATTCATCATGTGTTGTAGAATAAGAAATATAAGAACAGTTTATTAAATAAATTTTTGTTTCAGTGAGAGGAGAAAAGCCTTTATCTGTATAATCTTTATTTTTTGAATAATAAATGAAACATTATTTT
>NW_019390268.1:0-3496 GCF_000671375.1 Centruroides sculpturatus
TGCCAGGGTGTGGCCGAGTTATCCGGAGTGCCGGGTTATCGAGAGCCGAGTTTTCGAGGTTCTACTGTAACATCATTTATTTTCGACTCATTTCTTCTAATTTAAAATATAAACATTTTCGGAATAAAAGATTATCATCAATGTTTACACAATTTTAAAAATATTGAATGAAGTGTTTCTCTAACTTCATACAACTGTGACAATTCACAATTGTATGAAGTTATAGAAACACTTCATATGTAGAGCATATAAAAATATTCGATGTTTTACAAACGCAATACTTTCTGGAAAATGATAACTTGATATTGAATTCATTCACAAGATATCGAATGAATTATTTTTCAATTTTAAATTTTTCTTAAGACAGAATTTTTTTGTGCCTTTCTCATATGTCTTTATACCCTTCTGGTACATTTATATCCTAAAATTGTTTTAAAATGTTAGCATCTTAGTCTGCTGAATTGAAGGAGAGTAACTTATGCTTAGAAAAACGTGCATATTCTTTGAAATTAAAATAAATTGGAATTAGTCGTGTAAAGAATTTTATTTTACATTCTCGAACATGATTTTATTGTGTTTATACGTGATGCCGATTGATACGGAATTAAAGACATTACATTCAAATTCGAGTCGAAGTACTTAGTATTAAGTTTGATTATTTAAATAAAACTCATCAAAATTTCGTTTATTTCTATTTTAATGGGTAAAATTTACAGAAATATTCCGACATGTAAACTTTTAATGAAAGTAATTTCCGATGATCTATACTAAGCATGTACCGATTAATCGGTAAGTAATCGCTAATCGGCCGTATCGGCCACTTTGCCGATTAATCGTATTGATAATCGACCAATTTTACATTTTAGTATTTTTGTTAGAATGTTAGTATAATGCTATTAATAAAAAAATAATAAATTTATGTTATATATTTATTATTTATGAAATGACAAACTGAATATTAAAAAAATATTACAATTCAAATTATTCCTTTTATCGATACATATAAGGTACAATATAACCTATTCAAAGCTATCTCTTTTATTTAAGTTAAAGTTTAAGCTTTAAACCAGTGTTTTTCAACGGGGGCGATATCGCCCCCATGTGGGCGTTTTTCCATGTTGAGGGGGCAATTAGTAACAATTTATATTTTGGGGGCGAAAAACAATAATTAATTAAACAAATAACATTATATTAGTCACTAGTCTATTCAATGCAGTACGAATTTGGCGTTAGCCTTGGCCCTCGGCATTGGAATTTTGAAGTGAAGGGGGCGATACTACGTAACGGTTTTATTGAAGGGGGCGATACTACGTTGAAAGGGGCAACGATTCGTCAGAGGTTGAGAAACACTGCTTTAAACATATAAAACTAAATTTAATATTCAAACTGTAAAACCCTTAAATTGTAATGCAAAAACATGAGAATTTCACTATTTTCAGGGCATAACCTATTTCTTGCCGGCTGATAAATGTTACTTCCAGTGCTGAAAATCCTTTCACTTTCAATGGAAGATGCTGGGGCACTTAAATATTTCATAGCTATTTTGCTCAAATTAGAAAAAGTTCTTATGAACTTCACCACAAAAATAGGTCACTATGTCTTTTTTTAAGGGCTAAAATAAATGTTAGTATGTTTCTAATTCTTGATCGAAACGTTTCTTCGTTTCTTTAGTTTTTTCTGTCTTTTTAAAAACATGCAATTCTTCATTCTTTCGTTTACCAGAAGCTAATTCATCAAATAAATCAGAGATTCATCTTGATCATCATCAGAAGTAGACGCTTCAGAATTTAATTCTTATTGAGGTTGGAATTATCAGCATCTTCTAAGCTATCAATTGCCCATATTTTTATTTTCTGTACCATATCCTCTTTTTGAAATTTCATTTTGAATCTTCGATCTAATAAAGGTGACAAGCATAAAGACTTGCTTTCTATATATGCTGAAATTTTTTTTTATTGATTTTTCTAGTTCTTCTATTGTGGTATTAATGCCACTAAAGGAAATACAGCTCTTTGCTTTTGATAAGAATAATTTCAGAGTTTCTATTGTGGGAATTATTGAAGATGAGGTGGTTTCTCGTTTGCTGGCTTCCACAGTAATTTCTNTTTCCACAGTAATTTCTTTGAATGGTTTTAAAAGTAGAACAATTTTTTCAACGAGAGACCACTGATATGGGCTCAACGTAGGAATTTTATTTTCTATAGCAGGGATGGCGAACCTTTTTGTGTTCGCGTGCCATATTGTAAGCATACTTAGCTTCAAAGATGTTTATGCGTGCCAAAGTTTCAGACTTCGAATAACGATATTTAAAAAAATTAAACAAATACGCTTTAATTAGAATAACTGTAGAAAAGCTGATTGAAAAAAGGATGATCAGGTGATAAATCAAAAAGATAATTTAATAAGACAAAAATCGTATAATATATTACGTGCCAGATGATTTCTCCTTACGTGCCTTATGTGCCACCCCTGATCTATGGCATATGTGACAAGGACTTTTTGCTGTTCCAACATGTAGATGTAGAATTCCAGCGAATAGGTACATCTTGAATTAATTTGTGTTTCTGCAAACCTAACTTGTCTTGCAAATCTTCCAATTTGCTTACAGCTACAGCAGAATGATTAAAATGTGTGACAATATTTCTATTAACTGTGATTATAGTTTTCACATCTTGCTGAGAAAATATGCATTCGTTTAGTGTCAGCTGCAGTGTATGTATAAAGCATGATAATGCTTCTAAGTTGCAATTCCTAATTCCAGCTACCATATTTTCTACAGAATCTCTCAGTACTAAGAATCTTATCACTTGTCAACTTATACTGTTCAAGAACGATTTTTATCTGTTCACTGATTCGTGTAGCTGTGTGGGAACCTTCAAAGGAACAATTCGCAAAACAGCTTTTTTCTGCTGAAAATCATCCTTCAACCAGTGGGCTGGTACACTTAAAAAAGGAGAATTGTTTCTAGTTGCTGTCCAAATATCAGCGATTAAAGAAATATATTTTGTTTCTGTTAATTAAATACAGAAACACTTCAGGTTTTTAAACAATGTCAAAGTTTCTATGCCTCAACAATTAAGTGTTGAGATTTATTTTAGAAACTTTCTCAAACAAAAGAAGAGATTATTGATTTTGCAAGGATATTCGCTCGTCTCTTGTTTACCTGACTCGAGGGAGACAAAAGTATCAGGCGGAGAAAAATGGGTGTTTTTTACATTATAATTAACTGTATAATTATACAGTTAATTATACAGTTAATTATCCAGGATCTCACACTATTAACGCAATAAATTAACACTAATCGGCCGATAATGCAGGACCGATTAATCGGCAATCAGTAATTGGCGATTTTTTTTATCCTTAATCTATACTATGACCTAAATATATGATTCAGACAGAAAACAATTTTCAAAATAATCTAATATTAGAAACGGAAGTTTTTCACTTTTTATTTCTGCATGAATTAATCTTCGTTTATTTAAATAACAATTACACT
>NW_019390269.1:0-3415 GCF_000671375.1 Centruroides sculpturatus
AATCATCACTTCATTAATCTCTTAATGTATATTACGAAAGCATTTAAAGAAGATTTTCATTATGTATTATTTAAATAAGAAAAAATAAAATGTTTTAAATTATTTATTAAGGTTGTAAGCTAATATAATTTATATATTTACTGCACAAAAAGCTGCTTATTTAATTCGTTACAGGTATAAATAAAAATTAAGCAAGATAAAGAAGAAAAAAAATTGATAATAATACAAAATATAAAATTATTTTAATAAAATACACTAAAATATATTAAAATTTTAATAACAAATAAATTAACGTTAATAAAAAATAATTTTATATATATTTAGTTTTAAAAATCTTAATTTTTAACATCTGAAATCATTAAAGACGTATCAATTTACGTTACTAATTAATTATGAAATCAAGATATAACTGAGAATCCGTTCACTTGAATAAAATACTGTATGCTTTTACCTTAATTTGACGTTATACCATCAATTTTACAATGAAAAAAGGCATCAAATGCAGGTAAAAATTTTAATCAATTAAACAAAACTTAAACAACACCTTTACTGATGTGCAAGAAAGGCACTTGGCATTTGTGTCAACACAACCCTCTCTGGAGATATCATTCCCTTAAGGCAAGGCCCGGCAACTCTTTGTCTTGTAAGATGGATAANGACATGTTCTATGCATTGAATTTTACATTTATAAAAGTTTTATATATTGTAAAAGTTATTTTTAGATCTCTATTTGAAGTTTATTTTCTTATAATACTCTTTTAAATATTTTATTCATAAAATAATATATATATATATTTTATTGTAAGTATTTGAAAACATAGTTCAAAATATGATCCTTATGAAAAATTCATATTAAAAAATCTCTTAGAAATTAAGAAAACAATGATAAGTTTAAATAATTAATTTTTTTTATAAAATAATATTTAATATCATTATTAATACATACTAATTTAATATATATGTATATTTTAAATATAAACTATATCATAATAAAAACAATAAATCTCATTTAAAATATTTTTGATACAAGTTCTTGTTATTTCCTGTTATCATTTCAAATTTAAAAAAAAAAATGAGACTCTTTAGTTGTATAAAAGTAATTGATTAATGTAAAATTGTGTATGTGATAGTTTTCATCATCGATAATTATCCAGAAAAAGATAAAATTTTAAAGATTTCCTTAATTGGAATCTTGAGTTGAATAGAAAGAGAGAAACGAAATTAATGAAGCAGAAATTCCAAAAATGAATAATTTCGACAATTAAGAGCAAGAATATTTTATCTAAAATATTCAGAAACGTTTCTCGAATAAAATTAAGAAGTTTTGTGGAGAATTTATTCTATAAATAAAAGTATTGTTTATAAAGGAATTAGAATTTCTACTGCATCAAGATATCTCCCTTTTTTAATACAATAATCACCACACATTAATTACGAATTTAGAATAAATTTTTATACACAAATTTAAAGTAATACTTAAATTAATTTGATAAAAAATAATATAATATTTAAATATGTTTTAAAATTATGATCTATTAATTTAAGATAGGATTGTAAATAAAGATGCTGAAGTGTTGATTTTATGTAAGTGGATTTACATATTGTTAATAATGTCAGATAATAAAATTTTATTGTTAAAAAATTGTTAACAATGTTGTGTGTCATGTTAGATTATAAAGATTACTTCAAACAATCAATATAATAAGCAGAGTAATCAACTAATGCACATACTACCTATTCGTTTTGTCGTTATGAATGAATTCTCAACATGCAAGTCTCTATTAACAATGATTATGTTATGCATTCTCTATTAGTTGTATTATTATTTTTCGGAAGTTTTTCTGTCAGTTTACATCCTTTCTCATCTATTAATTCAACATGCATTCAGCATTATTGTTAAATAATACATAATGGAATATAGATGTCTTAATTGACATAATTTGATTGTGATAATGATTAATTTGAAACATCTGGAATACATTTCACTAAAACAATTAATGTTTTTAGATCTAATTGTTTGATTAAATTGGTTATTTTCATTTGTAAGCATTTTATTAGTTCTATTTTTTTAAATATATTGATACTATTTGATAGAATGTATTAGAAAATCACGAAGCATCAAAGAGAAAATGATATGTAGTTCTCTGTACAGTACATGCGCTAGAGGAAACTCAACTTCTCTACACTGTGATATAAATAAATAAAAAATTGTAAATTAAATTTTTAATTTGTGACATTTAAAAAATATTTTATTAAATTTTTATTCTTCTATTTTCTTTTAAAATTCACTTAATATTATCTTAATTAATATCAACTTTTTACATCATAAATGTAATTTCTTTGATATTATTCATTGTATTTTTATAATTACATAAAATATATTATTTTGGAAATTTTTATATTAAATTTGTTAAACGTTAAAATAATAAGTAAGAATAAGTTTTAAAATTAATTAACATAGCAAAAAGTTAATTAATATATATGTATAATATAAATTAAAGTAGAATTAATTAAATTATATTTATAATTATATTTTATATGGCTTTTATTGAAAGAATAATACATAATGTAATTAATTTTTTTCTCCTTTGACATAGATAAATATTTTCGTATATTTTAAAATTTATTACAAAAATGTTCATTAAATGTTATTTATTTTTACAACTACATTATTGAAATTAAGTGGATTTCTTAAACTATATATTTCTTTATTCCGTGTAAAGCTTATGAACATATTTCATTTTTCGTAATATTTTAGAATTTCATGTATCTGAAAAGTGCCATTTCTCAGATTTGTCGCATCCAAAATTACTTTAGATGTAAAAATATTTCATCAATATCGATAAACTTCAAGATATCTAAATCTAAATTTCTATCTTTATAATGGTATTCTATATTTAATTTTTTTTATTTTATAGTTTTTACTAATTTTTATATAAATTTAAAAAACAATTTATTGTACTTATGAAGACATTTTTAACATGAAAAATTATATAATGAATAGCTCTTCAACAGGCAATAATTAATATTAATTAACATGTCACAATGCAACGCGGTTCAATGTTTTGCTAGGCTTCTTTCCTACTATACATTCTACCTTATAAGAAATTATGTGATATTTAGGTACCAAAAATCGTGCTTATTTTATTTAAAATTATGTAGATTTGATGAAATCTGTAAAGGTTATAAAAAATAATAAATTATTTTTATGAGCTCTTTGGATAATAGCCTATACTAATTCGTAATTCTTGGCTCCCTCTCGATTAACCCTAGTTACAGGTAATAGAGATGAAAAAGTCAAATTTGGAGTGACATAATGATACCTTTGATAAAATTTACTAGAAATAGTACAGTCGACCCCCCTATAACACTGTTAATTTTTCCGTTTTATATGAATTCCATGTTGTACGAGTCA
>NW_019390270.1:0-3942 GCF_000671375.1 Centruroides sculpturatus
TTTAAATAGCTGTTATCTAGAAAATAATATTTGCCCATCTCTTAAAAGGTAATGAATTGATCTTAAAAGGTATCCTTATAAATTATTCTTCTGTAATAGTCTATAAGTCTGTTAATTTTATCACTGTACAAATTTTATAAAATGTGGAGCTTCTTCATATATGGATGATTTGTTGAATAAATTTCTAATCAGTCTTAAACACAATAAGTTGAATTTTGAAACAGTCCTACAGAAGAGGGGATATATGACAAAAATAACAGTAAAAATAAATTTAAGTTTGATTTGAACTGTAGACTAATTATTGTTAAGTGTAATTTTTTTTATATTCTATTTTCTAAAAGTTTTTTCCCCCTTAACTTTAACAACAGATACCATTCATCAAAAGCAAGTTTACTTTATGTAATACTAGACTCTGTACCATTTATAATTTAATGTGCATATAATAAGACATAAAGTTGTAAATTTTTTAAACCATTTAAAAATAATTAAATGAAAGTTCCTGATAAAGCAGAAACATTCTAAACCTTTAAATTCACTTGCTCTTCTCTTAAACTTTATATTATAAAGAATTAAATAATAATTTTCCAAAAGCTGTAATTGTTAATGTCAATATTTTTATTATAAGTTTTTATTTGAAGAGTTTTCTTTTAAAATTTATAAGTTATTCAATAAACTTTTAATACATTGAAGAGTTGTTGGATCAAATTATAAATTTTCTTCTATAAACAAGCATTCACTATTATCAGGACTTATTATACTGGCTTAACAGACAATACAGAGTAATATTAAATATTACTCTGTAATAATTAAAGTTGTTGGATCAATTCATTAATAATAAGTAGAGTAATATTAACCAAAAATATATTGAAAATTGATTAAATTATTTTGATGATATTTCAAAGCTAGCTATATGTTTAAAAATACCTTGTATGCAATAAAATTTTTGTTAAAATTTTGTTCTTTATATTACAGGCATTTTAAATTCCTGTTAATTATTACTAATCATGTACTGATGATTTTACATAATTTGAGATTTTTATATTTTGCTTCAGGTCACACAGTAATGATTAAGGTAATTCCATGTTTTGGAATTTTTATGGATTTTATTTATGTATTTTTTTCATTGAAGAAATCTGTTATTACAATCTTATGACATCTATCATTATTCAAAAATTAAATTAACTCTCTTAAACATAATTATACATTTCATCCCTCAATTTACTTAGTGCAAAATATATATCTATATCTGGTTGTAAAGGTGAAATTTCAGCATTTTGAGAAAAAACTTTATTGACAATTAACTCAACAATGATTACAGTTCAGTCTTGTAGGTAATCACCATCAATATCAATCGCATTTCACCATCTTTGCTCAAAACTTTCAATTCTGTGAGCATATAATGCTCACAGAATTGAAAGTTTATTTTTCTTGAGTTTATCTTTGAAGAAAGTCTTGAGCATTGGGTATTGTCATTGAACTGTATACAGTAATACCCCGACTTACACGAACCCGGAGTTAAGCGATTTTCAAGTCTCGTTGATTCGTCTTTTGTTTGAGTGCCACGCAACCCTTGATTACTCACTCCCCCCACACTATTGTTCAGCTTACATGTTCGGATGTGTCGTGTAGAATCCACACATAGCTATAATTTATTTTGTGTTATTTATTTCTGTGTTTGTTATATCTACGGAGACTTGACAGACTCTATTATGTCATCCAAATGAAGTAGAACTAATTCTTCTGCATCAAACAAGAAAAGAAAAGCTTTATCTTTGGAATGTAAAGTTAACATTGGGTATATTCGTAAAGTCGAATGAGTTAAACGAGAATGACGTCATCGTTATTCCTATTTCATTAGTAACGAATCGTTCGAAAAGTCTAACGCGTTTAACTCGTTTGACTTTACAAACGTACCCATTATTAAAGACTTCGATACAAAAATGAAAATTTGTGAATTGGCAAAGAAGTTTGATCTACCGAAATTGTCGGTCAGAACAATTATAAAAGGCAAAGAAAAAATTCTCGAAGCTGTGAAAAATGCTCAATCTTTAAATTCAAGCATCATTCGTAAACGTCACAGTATTATCGCTGAGATGGAAACAATGTTAAAATTATGGCATAATAATCAAATAAATATGAAAAAATGTAAAATAATATAGGCCTAATTTGTTATACATATGTATTATCTAAGATTTTATTAAACATTTTTTTTCTAAATTATTGTTTTCTTTAGTCTCCGGCCCCAATTAAAAATTATTTGTATGTATTTATATGCGAAATTATACCCCGACTTACGCNGCAATAATATAAATTATAACTAATACTATTTAGTACAGGTATACCTCACCTTACGTTGGTAATTGGTTCCAGGAGAGGCGACTTAAGTCGAAAAACGATGTAAGTTGAATTTACTTGTCTCTGAATTTACTTGTCACTAGGCTAAACCATAACCATTCCCAATTCTGTATTTTATTTATAAATGCATTTTTAATAATATATGGTTAATAAGAATCTATTTTAAGCTTACAAACAAATAAATTTTAGTTTTTAATATAGTACAGAAAAAAGTAATCTAAATTTACGAATTCATGTACTGTACTGTATGTACAGTACATACTTGTAAATGTACATGTTTACAGTACATCGTGGACTCTTTATTTGTGAATGTGATTTGCTCTAAGACATTATAAAATAAGATGATTTTTTAAGGTTAAACAACAAATACAGTTATTAAAATTATCTTGCAAAAGTAGAAAATAAACTAATTTATATTAAATTTACCAATATCGAGTGGTGCTGACGACGACGCCAAACGGTAGATATTGGAGCTACCGTGGAAAACACCAATATTGAGCACTTAAAGACCACTAAATAAGATGACAACACAGAAACACAGATGTTTTCATGTTTCATTCTCTAGGATTTATGATGATTATATTAACATTTACTGTAAATGTACATATTTTAATATGANTTATTGTTTTCTTTAGTCTCCGGCCCCAATTAAAAATAATTTGTATGTATTTATATGCGAAATTATACCCCGACTTACGCGAATTTGACTTATGCGGTTACTGCTCGGTCCCACCTATCGCGTAAGTTTGGGGTATTACTGTATTGGCAATGTGATTCTGCAAGGCATGAAATAAATGGTGATCAGTTGGCACCAAGTCTGGGCAGTAAGATGGATGAAGAAGAACCTCCTAACCCAGATTGGACAGCTTTTCTAAGGTCATCTTTGCTTTATGTGCTGGTGCATTGTCATGGTGGTATAGACTTTGCCAATTTTTGGAGTTTATGGGAACACTAAAGTTGTGCTAATTCTCTGGTAGTCAACCATGAATTACTGTATTATCTATCAGTTGCAGGAGAACATTGCCATCAATGGTAGAACTGCTACCAGGATGGGAATCATCTTGAAGTGAGAAATATCCATCCTTGAATTTCTTGAATATAGCAGCAGAACATCAAAAATACATCTACCAAAGAGCCTTAATTAATTTCCAAAAATACTTAATGTGAAAAATTTGGACTAACATTTGGTGTTTTGAACTATACTAATTGTAGCAGGTCGGCCTGCTGACTGTATCCTCACCAAATGCCTTGCAGATGAGATCCTGAGCTTTTGTTACATTGCATGAAATGATAGAGAAACAGTACACAAATGTGTTTTTTCAAAGGTTTCATATTGTTAGACATTGCTGATGTGTCTATTTCCAATGAAATATGTGAAGAAATGCCCCCTGGTTACTCTACTTATATACCCACATCAAACATTCTAGAACATTTTTTCCAGTTGTTTTTAGAAAAAAAATCAAAATATCTAAATTTCATCTTTACAACCTGATATATACAAATTCACAATTTTCATTTATTATTGATGCACTAAATTTTATAATGTATTTATTAAACTTTTAATATTACTATCTATTGCATTTCTAG
>NW_019390271.1:0-1263 GCF_000671375.1 Centruroides sculpturatus
CTTTCGAACAATTTTTAAATTTAAAATTTTTTACATATTTTTAAAATTCAAAACGTAAAATACTAAATATTTAACCAAAAAAATAACATATTATATACAATGTAAAAATAAACCTATATAACGTATAATATACATTAAACGAGTTAAAATACAATCGCCACAATTTTAAGGTTTCTAATTCCCATTTGTTTTTCTATCACGTATTTTTGTGCTGTTGGAAGAGCATTGGCGTCCTTGGCGTTTAAGCAGTTTTTATTTATTTTGCTCTTATATATCTCCATTTTTTCCATACCAAAGGCAATAGTTGGGGAATGGACCGGTTTAATTATTTTTGCCTCATCCCACTTTACACTTGCTCCATCCGTTTGTGCCATAATTGCCAAGATGGTGTTGTTGTGCCCTTTACTAACGTCATACATATGACTGACGTTCTTTTATACACACCTCCAAGTTTCTTGTGGTGACACCCACATATCTTTCGCCACTCCTAATTGCTGATTTACAAAAGGAATTCTAAACTCCAGCCTTTTCTTTCATTCCTACCTCGTCCTTATCATTCCTTAACAATTTGTAGATGTTTGGCACCCGTTTATACACAGTTTTCGTGTCTTTATACTTACATAATTCCTCCATTATGCCCTCTACATTCTTGTTATATGTAAATTTATTAAATCTATTTTTTCTACCATCTCTTTTGTAAATCAGCAATTAGGAGTGGCGAAAGATTATGTGGGTGTCACCACAAGAAACTTGGAGGTGCGTATAAAAGAACGTCAGTCATATGTATGACGTTAGTAAAGGGCACAACAACACCATCTTGGCAATTATGGCACAAACGGATGGAGCAAGTGTAAAGTGGGATGAGGCAAAAATAATTAAACCGGTCCATTCCCCAACTATTGCCTTTGGTATGGAAAAAATGGAGATATATAAGAGCAAAATAAATAAAAACTGCTTAAACGCCAAGGACGCCAATGCTCTTCCAACAGCACAAAAATACGTGATAGAAAAACAAATGGGAATTAGAAACCTTAAAATTGTGGCGATTGTATTTTAACTCGTTTAATGTATATTATACGTTATATAGGTTTATTTTTACATTGTATATAATATGTTATTTTTTTGGTTAAATATTTAGTATTTTACGTTTTGAATTTTAAAAATATGTAAAAAATTTTAAATTTAAAAATTGTTCGAAAGCTTTGTATTCGATAGTAGAACAGTAATTTCTTGAGGATGGCCTATTAGAAGTAGGCTGAAAGC
>NW_019390271.1:2472-3403 GCF_000671375.1 Centruroides sculpturatus
TTTATTATTATTATTCATTTTCATCGGGAAAACATTTCAAAGTGTCGTTTCAATTCTATTTATTTACAGGTATACCTCGACTTACGTCGTTTCGAGTTACGATATATATAGATAAGAATTATTAAAAATAATAATGTAAAAATTAAATATATATATTTAAAGCAAAAAGTTCTGTTATTGCATTTCATTAATTTTTGTTTTATAAATTTGTCTGCTTTTTAAAAATTTTAATTTTAAGTGAATTAACATTAATTGAACTTTCAGGCTACCTAGTGTTGATAAACTGCAAAACAGTTGCTACAAGGGACTGGTAGAAGCTGAAGATGACAATGCTCTGTATTAGACAGTTGCATGGTGGTGCAAGTATTTTCCAAGTGGAAAAGCAGACAAATGATGACAGTAGGTTTAGCTAAGAGATGATATTCTTCAATTATAAGTCATCTGCAGTTAAAAATATTTTTCTCTACAAATTCTATATGAAAATAAAGTATTGGTAAAGATTAAATTTAGTAATTGCAACATTGTAATGCTATATCAACAGGATGTTGTACAAACTCCATTTATGGCTCTGTTTTGTCAATATAAAATAGTAATTACATTGTTAATATGTGCAAATATAGAGATAATATACAAATTAAACTAAATCATGAAGGATACATTGCAAGTGATCTCATCCTGTTTTTGTTAAGTTTTACATGTGAATTAGTTGTAATTAATACATACATTGATTGTAATTTGACAGAAATAATTTAATTTAAGTATATTTACTTGTAATTTTAATACAAGCAAAGTAGATTATTATAGTAAATATGAACTAGGGTTTCTCAAACGGGATGCCGATTGTTTTTTTAACACGGGAAATTTTTCTTATCCCGGGAAATCCCGCAAATTTCTTAAAAATTCACTTTTTTTCTTATTTTGTGTTAAGGTT
>NW_019390272.1:0-3428 GCF_000671375.1 Centruroides sculpturatus
TCAACTGTATTATTATTATTATGATTATGATTATATACAGTATAATTTAACGTAATAAGTCAATATATATATAATATAATATATATAGGCCTACAGTAAGATCCCGCTTAATGCTGCCTCTCTTAACGCTGATTCGATATAACGCCGTCTGTTCGAAGCCTAAAAAAAAACTCAAAATTTACGCCGATTTAAATTATTACGGCATTTTATTGATTCGTACACAATACGATTATTTACGAACACGAACCAATCAGAAAAAGATGGCAGAAAGGTGTACTTTCTTTAAATCTATATTTGTTTGGTGCGATTTTGGAAAAAAATATAACATCGTGGATGTCATAGGCAATATCGGCTTCGCTTGGCAAGAATTAACTGATAAATGCCCGAAAGTGTGGAAGAAGTTATGGCTGAAGGCATCCAAGAATTCTCAACGAGAAAAGCCTGTCGCTGTATCGTTAGGTTGATCAAATTCAACGTAATCGATACAGCAGGCTAGGAGATGTAGACGAACAGGATATTGAGGAGTTACCGCAGGTTTCTGGTGAGAGTCTTATCAACGACGACCTTCGATAACTGGAAGAACAAGGAATCCATCTAGAACTGGAAAATAGTGATTCTGAAAAGGAAGAACCCAAAAAATTTCTCTACAGATTTCCTTAGTAAAAGTTTGATAACGATAACCGAAATCGTTGATCAAATTGTAGCGAATGATCTAGATTTTAAAAGGAGTGCAAAAGCAAAACGAGGCGTTTTGGATGCCATTTTCTGCTACCGACATTTGCTTAAGGAAAGAAAAAGCGACAAATGAAACTTCGCGACTTTATTGCAAAAAAACAAGAATTTCAGATAAGTCAGAAAAAAATGAACTATTAATATATTATTATACATTTCTGTGTGCATATGTTTATGTGTTATTTAGCATATATTATTATATAAATTAATATAAAAATAACTTAAAATTAAATTTTTTAATTTTCGGTTGCGTGTTTCCCTATCCCTATTTACTCTATGTTAAAATGACCTCGTTTAACGCTGTTTCGTTTAGCGCTTTGTCGTCTAGGAAAGCATCCCCCGCGTTAAGCTGTCTTACTGTATATAAGTTAGATATACAGTATATATAATATAAGTTACTGTATATTATATTATATATCATATCATATATATGTGATGTAACATCAGAAGATTTTAACTTATAGTAATGAGTAAAGTTTGTTAGAACAAGTGTCTATATTTACTGTATCTTAAAATATATTATTAATATAATTTACTGTAGAATCCGCTTATCGCAATTACGAATATTGTTGTCAGTCATTTATAATATTATCAAATTAGCACGTCGCAAAACATAATTTCGGTTTTTGTAATCAAAATTGGATTAGTTATTATTATTTTCAAATTGTCTTTTTAAACTTGAATTATCAGCCAGTTTTAACCAATGCCTTGAACCAATCACGAGCAACCCGCGGCCCCTACGGATTTGACAACATAATTTTATGTCTCGTGCCATTATGCAACCTAATTAAGCTGATATTCATAATGAAGAATATTCAAACTAATCTTGACCAGTAAAAAAAATGAACTTAAACTACTTTACTACATTACTAGTTTGCATATTATTAGCATAGCCTATACCTAGTGTACTGGCTGTTATGAGGTATGTTGGTACTCAGCGGGCTTAAAGCCTGCAAAACCGTAAGAAAAAAATTCATGCAGCCCACCGGAAGCTTACGAATCACAGCGAAAAAATGTTGCCCATCACTGGTTTAAGCCATTAAAGTCTATCGTTTTATTTGTTATTTGCTGGCAGTACAGTAGTTCAAATTATTGACATTTCTTCTTTCATTTATATGCTAGATATCGTTCAAGGCAGTATTGCATGGAAATAACATTGAAGGAATTATAATTAATAAATCTTCAAGGTCATGCATTTTTTAATTGCTTTAATATATCCTTTTAATGTTACAGTCAATAAAACTAGAATTATTCACTAACTGTAGTTTTATTTATTTACATCGCGTAATATTATCAGTCTATTATTATCATTTATAAGTACGGGTGGGACAAATATGTAGATTCTACTGTATATATAAGAGCTTAGAAATTTAGTCTACAATCTACAAAAAGAAATAAGTACAAAAAAGTTACCTGTAACGTAACTTTTTTGTCCAAGGCACGTACAGAACTTGTGTCATACTAACACGCTGAAATTTGTCATCTGAAAAAGCGCCTGGCCATTTCTTGAAGTGATAGAACGTCCCGTAATAGACATATATTTCAGAATATGTCTAGTTTTTCGAAACACTTTTTGAAATTCTAAGGTTGACGACAAAGACAGAAAATTTATTTATTTTTCATTTATTATTAAAATAACTGATATGCTTTAAACGAGAGGATAATAAGGATAATAATTGTAACTATTTGTTTTTAAATCGCAGTTAATTAAAATAATGCATATTATTTTTATAGATAAAATAAAAACTATTTAAAATTATTTTATTAGTTCGAAAGCTTGGACTGGGGCAAATAGAAATCCGATTAGGCCTGTGAGGTTCCAAAAAACGAGTTGAAATTAAATGTTTATTATTAGAAATTTTTTAAAACGAAACTAGAAAAAAATCGTCTATTGTTAAAAACCGATCAAAGATTGATTTAGTTGTGTTAGTCATATGAAACCGCGACGAGAGGAAAAAAAACGCTATTGATGTAAACGGAACGCAATAATTTTAAATGATTAATAATTGTAAACAAACGACTTCCAGTAGAGATAGACCTTTGAAGAGTCGCTCATATGCACATAATTAGAACATAGAAATTTTGAAAAGAGGAAAGANGTGATAGAACGTCCCGTAATAGACATATATTTCAGAATATGTCTAGTTTTTCGAAACACTTTTTGAAATTCTAAGGTTGACGACAAAGACAGAAAATTTATTTATTTTTCATTTATTATTAAAATAACTGATATGCTTTAAACGAGAGGATAATAAGGATAATAATTGTAACTATTTGTTTTTAAATCGCAGTTAATTAAAATAATGCATATTATTTTTATAGATAAAATAAAAACTATTTAAAATTATTTTATTAGTTCGAAAGCTTGGACTGGGGCAAATAGAAATCCGATTAGGCCTGTGAGGTTCCAAAAAACGAGTTGAAATTAAATGTTTATTATTAGAAATTTTTTAAAACGAAACTAGAAAAAAATCGTCTATTGTTAAAAACCGATCAAAGATTGATTTAGTTGTGTTAGTCATATGAAACCGCGACGAGAGGAAAAAAAACGCTATTGATGTAAACGGAACGCAATAATTTTAAATGATTAATAATTGTAAACAAACGACTTCCAGTAGAGATAGACCTTTGAAGAGTCGCTCATATGCACATAATTAGAACATAGAAATTTTGAAAAGAGGAAAGATTAATGACGA
>NW_019390273.1:0-3401 GCF_000671375.1 Centruroides sculpturatus
CTTATTTATTATTGCAGTGGATACTAAAGATTATTTAAATAAATAATCTTTAGTATCCACTGCAATATCAGAATTGAATAATTCCAAACATTATAAATTTCTTCAAAGTGCATTTGTGAAAAATTCAGTCATGTGAATAAAAATTGAAAATAAACAGTAACTGTTCCCAGCATGTTTTTTCAAAGAGATACATCTGTATTCAACTTCAAATGTGTAGTTTAGTAATTTTTTTATTACAAAAGTATAGCCTTACAAGCTTATTCTTAACAGTTCATTAGATTCACTACTTTATTTGTATACTTACACTGTTGTTCTAGTTTACACTAATATTTTATTACAAAAATACAGTATCATTACATTTTCTTTGTTGTCTATTGCATACTAAGCAAAATGCAGTTCTTATATAACTCCTAATAATAGTAGTAGTATAAACAAACTTATTTGTTATGTTATTGTTTACAAACATATTCTTTAATGACCTCATTAAGTATTTGTTATTAAGGTAATTAAAGTTTGTAATATTTCATATCATGTTAAAAGCAGTTCAATTTTTTGCAGTGTTTAAGTGTGTTATTGGCAAAATAGATTAGAGTTATTTGGATGAACCAGGAACAAATTTCTCCCAAAAGAAATAATGGAAAATACTTCCTGATAGTCAAATTGTTTTCATGAATATATCAGTTCAGAGAATAGAAAAATTATTGGATTTTAACTAATTTTTCCATCAGTCATTTTAGCAATTTAATATTCTACAGTCTTTCTAACTGAAAAGCTTTTATACATTGAACATAATAAATTTAAAAGTCAATGATTTCATTTTATAAATGTGTCTTAAAAACAAATAAAAACTTCAGTTTTAATGGATGAATACATATACTTATACTCTATGTAAAGACAATACCCAAATCAATACTCAAAAGCTCACAAATTAAATTTAAATTTTATTGTATGAAATTTTAAATTTTATATATAAAAACATTAATATTTTACTGATGTTTTTATATTTAATTACTCTATTTCTAAATCACTTAGATTTAGCTTATTAATGCTTAATTTTCAAATTGCATATACCATTACTTATAAATTTAAATCAAACTAACTCCATTTATAAAAAAGCAACCAATACAAAATTCTTATCTTCAATAACATTAGGGATATTCATTATAAGAGTGTCAATGCTATGAAAATTGTATTGAATTTGAACAAAAACATTTCCATGGTGTTAAAAAAAATGTATCCATTGGCTCTACTAACGGGTATCTAGCCAATAGATTAAAATAACCTCAGGGATAACAGCAAAATCATGGAGAGACAATATTAATTCAGTATGCCTTCAATACTGACTACATCAGAGCCTTAGAATTCCTGAGATATTCAAAGCACCAAAGAAAGAAAAATGTATCAATTTCAAGGATTCTAATTGTTATTAGCAGCTTGACTGTCATTTTATGATAATCCCAGATAATGCATAAACATGACGGCCAAATATGATTGTAATATTAACTTTTGTAGAGAATTAATATGATGTTTAGTTTATTAACTTTAATATCTGTAAAATCTTAAATATTTAGATATGTAGAAGTTGTGTTTAAATGCCTTCCAAAGATTTTTGAATATGGTTAATTCATTGTGGAATGTCTTTGTATTCCCCAAAATATAACATAAGAACTTCATGTTATATTATATTTTAGACTTGATATTGGCCTATAAATTAGGCCAAAAGCATTTGTGTTTATTAAATTTTTATTCCAAAAGAAGTAAAAGGTTGTTATTTGTGCTTAGAAATATTTCTAATTTTTGTTGTTTCTTAATTTTAGTTAATAATATAATGTTGTAGCAACAATCTTATTTAAGTAATTTTAAAAATTTAAATAAATGTCACTTATAACCAGTTAAAAGAACAAAAAAATTATCATTTTTATTTGATTAAAATTTATATTTTAATTTTTAGTTGCATAAACAATTTTGTTAATAATACAATCTATTATCATCATGGAAATGTTTTTTGTTTTAGTTGATACAATCTCCACACCAAGGAACTTCTCGGAGATGGACATCATAACCTGAAAATATTTCAACATTTTCTTTAATTTTTGCTGAATTTACGAAGAATTTATCTTCATTAAAGCATCTTTCATATTTCTTTTAGAGAAGTTTTATAAAGATGAAAGTTTTATAAAGATAATATTATTAAAAAAATATTTAATAATATAAACAATTTTGCATGAAACACCTTAAACAGTTTTTGTCAGACAATAAATTTAATTATAGATGTCTTTGGTAATATATTAAAATGCATAGAAAATGCAATTAAAAAATAAAATTATTTACAGCACACTTGATTTATTCCTTTACTTCTTGTTATTTTAACTGGAGCACCAGAAAATTTACAGTAAGCCTGTAATAAAAGAAAATTATTGTTAATAAAGTTTAAAAACTTAAATAAAAATATTGTAATTATTAATATACGTTGTTAAAGAATTTAAAATAAATGAATAAATCACAAATTAATTTCAAATTTAAATTTTAAAAAATGCATTTTTNGAGTTTGGAGTTTGACTTTTAAACTAAAATGAATATAACAACATTAAAAATGTTAAATAATGCATATAAATATTTAATTTTCCCAAATAAAACCAAATTTCTGTAATATAAATTTGAAGGAAGCTAAATACAAAGAACACAAAATTCAGCATTTAAAACATTTTTAAAAGAAATTAAATCAGCAAACACAGGGAAAAAGTAATTTTTTAAATGCCAAAATAAAATAATTCCATTCTGTATCAAAAAAGGCTACAATAAAATATAAAAAATACCTGTTTTCCGAATTTAATTCTTTTTAATACATGTTTTCATGTTACATTTTTTTCCTATTCTTGTAAATATTTATCACTATTAGAATGTGCTATTCAAATATATAAAATTTTAAAAACAGCCTTTGCAATCTCATTAATTAATGTAAAATGTAAAAAGCAACAATAGAGCAAATATTTGCCCACAAGTTATAAAGTGTTACCTTATTACTATACTATTGGCAAAAACCATCTCAGAAGTACTTTTATTTAAATAGAACAAATATTTTTGTTCCAAATGTTATATTTTTCACCTGAGTTAGTATCATTTAATTGTTAGCATTATTGTTTTAAAGATAATTAACTGTTACCAAGATCATCAGAAAGAAAAGATCAGGATTTTTTCCTGGGCCCAGAGAAATCTTAGGACATGTACAGTTCCTACTCCTATAAAACAAATGTTAGTAAAAATAAAATGTTTGAGACTTCTTTTTATCAATAAAGAATCATTAACAATATAAAAGCTGTCAAGTGTGTGTGCATTCCTTATAACTACTGCAATTTTTGTCCAACCAGATGAAATTTTGGTTATATTTGTGTAATGTTCTG
>NW_019390274.1:0-3386 GCF_000671375.1 Centruroides sculpturatus
AAAATTTTCTGCCTCACTTCTCTTACAATAACTTCATTTATTCTCTAAATAAATGACTCGTGAAAAGTTATGAATAGAACATATTGTTTACAAAAATCAGAAATTACATCAAAGTATATCGAGGTTGGAAAGATAGAAATTATGTTTGGAATTCGTAAATTGCATCGTCGATGTTATTCGACTGCCGAATATAGACGATTAGTCAATTTAGGTTTCGGCCATTGACGTTTTGTTTAAATTATGGAAAACTGCATAGGGAAAGTCACCCGACACCTAGGCCCAAAAAGTCCATCGCACCGAGACCGAGAAGCAGAGATCCGAGGACCCATCCAATTCTCGCCTCTCAGCTTCGGGATATATTCTCTCGAAATATTACAAAATGCACTTAATATTGAATTAATTCTGATGGCCACAAAAGTCTATAGATTCATCATAACTCTCAACTTTTCATGAAATTTATATGAATTTCTCAATCCACAGCTGAAAATAGAGCTTATCCATTGCAATACTGCTTATTTACTTTACTACATAATGCAAACCAAATATTATCATCCCATTTGTTAAACATTTTCTTGATGATAACAGTTCTATTCACTTAAATTTCTATTCTCCTCCCTTCTTCTAAAGTCAAAGGCTTTATCTATTAAGCACTCGACGAGTTCCAGGATCTGTCATTTACTGATTTATCATCTAATTCTAACAGTTTTATCTATAAATATTTATTTTCAGTCTGGAAGCCCTTTTAGTTCGGCAAGTTTAGCGAGTTACTCGATGCAATTTGCCCGGCCTTGTCCAACATGACTATATTACTGTGAATCTACACAGAATACATAACATTCACTAAGATTGAACAGGTTTCAATTCTATTCCAGTCACAGATATTTACACAATTCAAATTTCAACGAATGTCTCTTATAGCTATTGCAGTTTGCATCATTCTTCTTCAATCTCTTCTGTCCTTAAATGAGTAGCATCTCCCATATAAAAGACTGCACAGTGCTGTTGTAATGATTCTGTTGCTTGGTGCAACCGCCCTAATCATTTTTATTTCATACTGTTTTGATTGGCACTGATTTTGATTTTAAAAAATTAATTTTAATTGTGGATAATAATATAACATATATAATCACCATATAATAAAAATTAGGAGATAGTAATTTTATTTTTCTTCGGGAGTGCTGCACTTCTGTAATGATTATCACAAGCTGCCACCAGCTTGCACAACACCTTGCCGACACAATGGATTCGTGGCTTCGTGTGGTTGTCGCCACACTCAAACACAATCATCAGCTGAAAACAAGATTCATCTGACCACACAACACAGCACTAGTCATCCACTGTCGAATTTCACTATTATTTGGGCCAGGTGAGGCATATTGCCTGATTCCTAAGTGTTGGTAGCAGTACCCAAGTGGGTCGATGACTACCAAAACCCAAGAAATGCAGTGTATGTTGTACAGTGCCTTGACTGATGGGTTCAGCAGCAGTCATGTTGAAGTCTAATGTAATTTGGCACTAAGTTGTCCTTCACAGCATGGTTACTAACCTGGCTAGACACCGACAGTCATGTTCTAACATTGGCCACGGGTACCCACACTGTGCATATTACACTCGTCTGTCCAAAATTTAAGTATTCCTGATAAACCCCTGAAACTGTTGCACAAGAAAATCCAAAAGCATTGACCACCTCGCTGATAGAGTGACCTATTCTTCTTGCTCCAACAATCTGTCCACGATCAAATGGCAATAAATTCTTTACACGGCCCATTGCTACTCTAATCAAGCTCACACATAACTGGTAAGTATCGTACCTATAGCGTCAAATGTAAATGTTCCAGCTCGAAACATTTCCCCTGAAGGTAGAAGGCAAACAACATTGCATGTACTGCCGTTGCTTAATTTTTTGGCACTTCAATTTATAATGAATGAGATTTTTTCAGACAAAATTCTATAAACAGTTTTAATTTCATCGTAAATTACTCTTTCAATTTTCCATCATTTGATGACATCTTAGAAGTTTCAAATCAAAAATGTTTAGAAGAAACAACCAGAAAAAATGATTAACTCAATTGTTTATTGATAGAATCAAATACCTGACCACCAGTACATCATTGTCTTATGAGATTTTAGTATTTACGAGACTTTTTAGAATACTGTTTACAATGGGCTTTGTGAATAAGACTTTTTTGTAATCCCAGCTTTAGACTACATGTATATTAGACCCCCCTATAACACTGTAGATAATTCCGTGTTATATGAATTCCATGTTGTACGAGTCACTTAGATTTTACAAATACATGTGCCGGGCTGTGAATGGCACATGTATTTGTAAAATCTAAGTGACTCGTACAACATAGAATTCGTATAACACGGAATTATCTGTCGTGTTATGGGGGGGGTCTACTGTATTAAACATGTAGTACCTTTGATAGTACATGGTGGCCTTCAACATTGCATCAATTGCAACAGAAGAGATGTCCCACTAATATTTACCAAATACTACAAAACTATCTTTCTGACAGAACAACAATCATGCAAAAAGGCAACATCGAAGTAAGAAGAAACGTGGTTAGAGGATGTCCACAGGGCTCAGTCATCGGCCCTTTGTTATGGATAGTTACATTTGATCTCATTCTTGAACAGAATTTTGGGCAGGACAGACTTATAGCCTATGCTGATGGTCGGTGGTAACAGCAGAGCCGACCTTGAGCATAAAGGTACAAAAATACTTGATAAAATATATACATGGGGACAAGAGCATAAATTACAATTTAATGCCATAAAAACCAAAGGTATAATTTTTAACCTCCCTCGACAGCCTAATCTATACTTATGAGTACCCACGATTTGAATGGGCGGTGCCTCTATTTCCATCAAGAAAAACATAAAATGGGTGTTATATTAGATAGCAGACTTTGTTGGCATGATCATATCGAATACATAACAAAGCGTGCTGGCCTCATTTTTCAAACATTCTCCAGGGTCGCTCGAAGCACATGGGGACTTTCGTATGACACACCAGATACTATTTACAATCACCTATTTATACCAATAATTACTTATGCTTGTGGTGTCTGGGGGTGGGCCTCACACAAAACCCATCCTAAAAGGAAATTAATATCCGCACAACGAAAGGCTATAATTCTCCTCACTAAAGCATATAGAACAGCACCAAATGCTTCCTTACAAGTTATTACAAGGAAACCTCCTATTGACATACATATAGAATATCTTAGTCGAATCAGCCACCTTAAATGGAGAGAAAATATTGATACTTCTACAAATATTATAGATGTCAATGATATAGAATTCTTGACCCCTTTTGACCAATTTACAAATCCCTGTCTGCCTCCACCTCGAATGACCATTGAAACACGTGATGGTAA
>NW_019390275.1:0-3438 GCF_000671375.1 Centruroides sculpturatus
TTATATTTAAACTTTATATTTTGTATCATGACAACCTAAATTCTATGTTTAATAGAAGAAAATCGTAAAAAAAAAGAGAGAAGATTTGTCTATACACTTACTACCTTTTCTCTTTCAAGAATACTTATCAGAGTCCACAATCCCAATTGGTTTCTTGTTATAAACAGACCGCTTATTATTTATGAGGAGTTTCTCTTTCATTAACTGAGCAAATCACAGGGAAACCATCAATTCTACCAAGATACTCCCTTAACAATAGTCGAATGAGGTCATTGCAGTCTCTTAGGAATTTTACTCCGCACGTTGACGTAGAAGTGGAATCGGTGACACAAGAATCTTCCCATTAATCACAAACTCTTTAATAATATATTAGGCAGTTCAATTTCTAAAGCGATATTAGCATGATATCGCTCATTATTATATTCCAGGAGTAATCGTAATTGTCGATATTCAACATAGGTTTAGATATGCAAGATTACATTTTGTTTATGCGACACACTAACTTAATGGTGCGTGTGACATTTCATTATAACTAAAGAATGTATTGTTTTTTTTTTTGTTCTTTTAAAGGAAATTATACAAATTTTAAGAGTTATATTATAAAGAAAAAAAGGTTCTAATTATCATTTATTTAACTACTTTTTAATAACTTTTTAGTACTAAATTATTTTAGTCGATTCGTACTTTTAGAAATTAAACTATCCAATCGTGAGTAGAAAACTTTGTGCTTTAAATAATGTAAATTTCTTTTTTTTTTAAATTTAGTTTTAAAAATTAATTAATTTAAAGAAAAAAATAAAAAAAAAAAAGTCAAAATGAATTCGATTGTACTGTACTGTACGCTAATGTTTTACACAATTAATCTATGCGTTAAGTTAGAGACTTAAGTTTAATTTAGCTGAAAATAATTAAAGTTATTCTAATCATTTTAATGTTAAAGAGAGTCTAATTAAGTTAGATTAATTATTTCGGATGAGTTTTGTCTAACGTGTAGATTAGTAAAATTCAGAGAAAATATTCTACCTCATATTATTCGTTTGATATGTTTTCTATTTCCCCTCCTCCCCCCTTTGCGGTTTAATCCGTTTATAGTTACGTCGTCGGGGGGGTTTTAAATCGAAATTGCATCCACCCAATGGAAAGACAACTTCATAATGAGAGAGAAACCCAACCCCTCATCCAGCATCCGAAATCGTCAAAGTATGGAGGATGCAGCGAGCATGCGTATAACCATACCTTCTCTGGGATGAAGAGCAGCGATGTTCAGTACGTGCTAATCGTCCAGTTGTGCTCAACCCATCATGTAATTGGATGACCCATTATCAGGCTGTGTCCAGCCGCTTTATCATCATCGCTTCTTTTTAATTCTTCGATATTTCGTTCGAATTATTTTTTAAACTCTTAAAAAATATATACATTCGAAGATGTTGGTGTAGAGTCGGGATGGATGAAATGCTGGCTAACGGTTCCTCTCAACTTCAAGAAAAAGATGTTGAAGATTGTTTGGCTAAAGGTGTACAACAACATACCCCTTTGGGTCATACACCTTTTTCGGTAGACGACATCCTCGACCCTAGTAAATTTACGGGTTCTCATCGACATTCTTCTAAAAATTCTTCAGGTGAGTGTAATTCAATAGTCGTAAAAGCAAGACAGATGAGGAAATAAGCAAATGTCCCGGGACCTTANAATATATAATTATCCACACTAAAACAAAGTACTGTACTGTACTTTACGTGCAGTACACTTTAAAAACCTGTACAATTTTTATACATGATTCTTCTATAAGTTTTAATAATCTTCTAAAATCTAGTATTAATATTAATTACAACAGAAATAAGTGATTTATTCTGCATTGTTAATATAAAATAAAATAGAAAATTGTACCTTTATGTAACTTCTCTTTAATAATAATTTTTTACTATACAGAACTGTACAATATCTTTTTATTTTTAACACATTTCCTATTAATTAAAGACAATATTCTAACCTAAAAACATATTAAGGCATATATTCAGACATATACTGGAATAATTCGAAATAAATAACGAGACTTCGAAAATCTTTTATACTGAATTAACGTTATCGAAACAAGGCAAATTTTTGTACGAAAATATATAAAGAATTATCTTATTCTAGAAAATATTAAGAAATAATATCAGAAAGATAAAATGTTTTGATTTGGCTTTAATAAGCCTTAATAAATCAAGTCTATTATAAGGCTTGATTTATTAAAACTTATTAAGGCTAAATCAAAATAATAGGACGAAAGTACTCGCGTTATAATGAGTTATGTTTTATTTAGCATGTTCTTTCAACACTATTTTGTTTATAACTTTATTAAATTTAAACTTTTAAGCAAATTTTAGCTCATTTTAATCATAATTTTATAATTAAAATTGATTTAAATCCGGAGCTGGTTTAAGTAAATTTGAATTGAATTAAATCAAAAATTATTTACTGTATTTTAGATAATATCGCTAAATAGGTGACACAGGGTTTTTCTATAAAAATTAAAAAAAAAATAATAATAAATTAAATGTTTCGAATAATATTATTATTTTTCAAATTTAACATTTATTATTCTATAACGTTTATTTAAATGATATGACGTATGATATCAAGAAAATATTTCGACGAATAAAAACAAAAGACGAGAAGAATCAAATTGCATCCAGATGATTGGTTAATTCCCTAAGTGACGCTTTTGAGCACGTGTTTAGTGGGTGGAGCTAGAGTCAAGTAGGAGGATTAGAGTAAACGAAACGATTCTTCCATCAAAGATAATGATACATTTATATTAAAAAAAAATTGCTTATATAAACTGTATTTAATAAAAAAAAAATGTCATTCAAATAATACAGTTATTATTGTTTGATTTGATAAAAATATATACATTTAAATATCTAAAACAAGTTTATCATCTTTCGAGTTAGACTATAACAAATAATAAATGCCTTAAATATACCTAAACTAAACATATTATAACTTAATGCCTTATTATGCAAGGTTACAGTTTAGGCTCTTGTTACAGGCCTTTGTCTTTAGAGCCTGTGTCTTAAGATCATTAAAAAGTTTAAATCCGATTCTACTTCTATTTATAGTTGCTCTATTTTAAAATTAAAATGTAAAAAAAAAATTGTATAAATTAAACAATTTTATAGGCCTTTTAATATATTTTAATTAATTTATTCGGATATATATATGGAATGGAGCAAAAATTAGTTAACCGTAGCATAAACTAAACTGCCCTAATTCAAATACTTTATTATTCAATATGAAAATTACAAAGAGTGGAATAAATCTAGCAAACTTAGTTAACTAACATTTGGGCCAATCTATATGCGTCCCAAAAGTCATTTAACCATGGCATACGAATGTAAAGGTAATATTTCGATACAAAATTGAAATTTTAGAAATTTAACTAACATATTAAAT
>NW_019390276.1:0-2104 GCF_000671375.1 Centruroides sculpturatus
GACTTAGAATCAAGGAACATAGTTATAATATCAGAAAGGAGTCTAATGCAACAATTTTGTCCCAAATGGCACAAACACCGGGATCTGTAGTGAAATAGAATGAGGCAGCCATTATAGAACCTTTATCTTCCCCATCTTTGGCGTTGACAGCTGAAAAGTTGCAGATTTATAGGAGTAAAGTGCAAGGCTGTTTAAATGCAAGGGATGCAGAAAGTCTTCCCTCTGCATAGAAGTTTATGGTTAAGAAATTTAATAAGAGCTCTAACCAGTCAAAATAATAATTTTATTGGATGTGTTAGTAATTGTATTTCTTAATACTTCTATGTACATTTTTTACATTTTTATATTATGTTACTCCATTGGTTATTTATTATTTAATTTTTATTTTATCTTATTCTGTTGCTTATTTAATTTTGAATTTTTGATGTTTTAATCCAATAACCAAATTCAAATTTGGTTCTCTTTACGAATTTTTAATTTAAAAAAAATACTTAAAAACCGAAAAAAAACGAAAGAAATGTGTTAATTTCGAAGAAACAGCTTAAAAGTTTAACTACCTTTGTCTCGCCTTTCTGCGAAATTTAACACTGATGAGTCATTGTTTACACAGCTGGATGACCTTAATTAATTAATGGAATTTGTGAATTTTTTGTCTCTTTAATCCATTTGGTAGACTATCTCACAGCAAAGGTTAATAAATTCTTTTATTAGTTTTCACATATGCATTTCGAACCGGTATAACATTTCGGTTCCTCTTCAGTGTTCTACAATTATAAAAATTAAATTGATATAATTTAAAAAACTAACAAAGTAATTTGCCAAGTAACATAACATAAACACATCACAAATACCTCTAAGGGTTTTACACATTTCCTTTTTCATACAGTTGGATCGTTACTTACTAAAACAACAGTACAAGGAGTAAAAAGTAATATGATGAAATTATCGCTATAAAAACAAAATAAATAAAAACTAAGTGGTAAATATTTCAAAAAAGGAAAAGGGTATTTTTATAAAATATGCACACTGACCTTTTTTTGGTTTAATATGCTTTGAAAAACACTCAATATTTTTAGATTTGGGTTCGCAATAATTAAACATTTCTATAAATAACAATTTACAATGACAATATGAATAAACATCGTAACAAGCAAGTTGTACAAAGATTTTATAAAAGTATACATACAGGTTTCTTTCTTTCTAATATTGTAAATGCACAAATGTCAACTTACACTAGGTAACTTACACAAAGTAACCTTTACAATCATTCTTTTAGTGTTAAGTATCACAAAAAAATTTTTTATTGGTCTATTGCCACGCCCTCTATGATGTCGTACCACTGTTGTTCTATTTGCATGCCATTAGAGATATTTATTAAATTATTGTTTTTATTTTTTATTATTTCAATATGTTCTTTGAATTTTCTTTTATATATATTTTTTTCTGTGTGTAAGATTTTAATATTATTTCTATCAATTTTACATTTACTATTTTTAATATGGTTATACCAGGGAGAGTTGTTATAATTTAATCTAATGGCAGCTTCGTGTTCTTTAATACGTGTCTCTAATGTACGACCAGTTTCACCTATATAATATTTCGGGTTTTGGCAATTACAATTGATTTTATATACAACACCAGTTTTCTTCAATACATCATTATTAAATTTGTCTGTTTTTGATCTATTAATATGAACATTCTGTGAGATTTTGTTGGTCAAAGCTGGGGCCAATGCCACATTCTCTTTTTTAAGATTTTTATTACAATTATTAAAAATATTATCAATGTATGGGAAGGGTTTATATGTTTTGTCTTTTTTAATTTTTGTATTAAACCTATTTTTATCATATTGTGTTTTCCATATCATCAAAGTTTTCTTGGGATAACTATTTAAAATGAATTTCTGTTCTAATTCTTTTAATTCAATTTTTCGGTCATTTTCGTTGGTGGTTCTTGTATATATATTTTTTAATTCCATTATATATGTATTCTTTTTTACTGTCTGTGGAATGCTAGAGTGATAGTTTATTGTTTTATTTACATTGGATGGTTTTTTATAAGTATTAAACGTAAATTTATCTGTTTCATTATTTATTGTTATATC
>NW_019390276.1:3855-4475 GCF_000671375.1 Centruroides sculpturatus
CGTAAAAATTCTCTAATTAGTCTGGAAACGGGGGACCTAATTCTTGCATTCTGTGAAAACGGGTAAGATTAGCTATAATGTAATTATCTTAATCTTCACTATCGTTACTTTTTGCCCAGCGAAGCGGGTCCTTGCAGCTAGATTCTAGATTACTTAGAAAAACAGTCTTTTATATATAAAAAAAACTATATTACATACAAATAAAAACCCAGCAAAGCGGGTCCTTGCAGCTAGTTTTACATAAAATTTTTTAATATATAGATCAGGCTTCACAGTAGTGAATTTGATGGCAAAACAGAACTGAACCAATAATCATAATAATAATGATAAAGAGAAACAGAAAACATTAAGAAAGAACAACTGTGAATTATTCATTGTAATGGATTGTACAGTTGACTTTTCAATTATTTGAATTTTTATTTTTTTCCTTTTCTAACATTAATATTAGTATTATGCATTTGATGTAAATACATTAGGAAATCAATTAATCTATTAATTTATTACTATTTGCCAAAATCTGAGCTTCTGACTGCTTAAATAATTTTAAACAGTTTTTCATTTATTACAAGTTCATTACAGTTTTTCTATTTATCCATAGTAATTAAAATTTTATAATTATT
>NW_019390277.1:0-3447 GCF_000671375.1 Centruroides sculpturatus
TGGTTTTTTACCTCATCCTCTAGATTGGTCATATCTTTCAGATCCTTTTTCTATCGGCCAGTAAAGTTCAAAACTGTGTCGTGAGTCCAAAGTCCTTCTCATCTCCATTTCGAATATGTATGTTATATGAGTAGTTCGTAACGACCCGAACTATAATGTTCAGTACTTTATTTACAATTATATACAGGTTTCACATAGAGAACTATAGAGATGACTTAGTGTGCAAACCATGGTATAAACTGTAAGGTTACCATGGTTCTCCCTCTCCTTCTGTAGTCCAGACGAGCCTCTTTTTTCTTCGTGGTCTCTCCTTTCAAGAGATTCTCCAGGTCTAACGACTGTCCAATCCGCAGCTGGGCCAGTACAGTACCTTTCATTGAAGTCCACTCCTGTCGGGACTCCTGACAAACTTGCAAATTATGCATACCTCTGTCTGATCCAAGTGGAAGAAAAAATCATTTTGTCTTCGGCTAATTTTTAATTTTTAATTTTTATTATATATTATTTGTTAGTTATATTTAAACTAGCAGGCAAGCCCAGGCAAAAAATAAGAACAAACATTAAGATTAGGTAATTTCGTACTTCTAACCCTTCTATTGTATTATATAATCATAATCATAATCAGTTTAATAACATAATAGGCTGTCGCCTGTTACAAGGGGGTACATATTATAAATGAAACAAATATTCGATTACAAAGAATTAAACATGTCTACAATTTAAGATGATAACTAATATTTAATATTTTACATTAAAAAGTCTTCTAACACTGTTATAGAAATTAAAAATTTCGTTAATGGTAGCCTGATTAAACTTGTCATACATATAGCTCACTGAACTTTGGTTGACATTTTGATCTTCAATGATTTCAGAGTCTTGATCTTTGACAAAATCACAACCGAAAAATAAATGAATTTTTGACAATAGTTTTTCACAGTTAGGACAAGAAGAATGGCCATATTCTAGATATTTACCTTCTAACATTAATCCTCTTTGATTTAATCTCATCTGGGTAAAAAATTTTTTGACTTGAAAAGTTAAATTCGTAAAAATGTAGTTGTTGATAAACGGGTAATTAAAGAGAAAGTTATAGTAAATTTTCTTACTTCTCTTGCGAATATCCTTAGTGTCTTGAACTATAGAACGTTCTATAACACTTTGCATTAATTGATTCATATATTGATTATTATTTCTGAGATAGTCAAAAACCAGTTCAATAGAAAATCCATAATTATTAAATATATAAGACAGTTGAGCTATCCAATTCCGATTTGTATTTATCTTCTGAGATCTATTATATAACAATAGCATAAGCCTATTAGACAGATCATCTGTGTTAATTATCTTATGTAACCATTTCAAGCATGCTTTAAATAAGATCGTATTTATTTTATATCTCTTGAATTCCAATCGAAGTATTGTAACCCTTCTATTGTATTATATTATAGAATTTGGTTTATATAACTACTAAGGTTATTCAAAAATCCCTTCTTAGTGTGCATTCTCATGGCAAACTTCTAGTGTACATTCTCTGTAAACTCGCTATTTTCGAGGACATACTTCCCACGTAGTTATAGGCATTCTGATCATGTTCTTAATTAACTATATAAGAACTTCCTGTTCGGACGTTACGTAAATTTTTTAAATTAAAAGACGATTAAAAATTTGCTGTCTGGCATTTTTTACGATGACACAATAAATAATTTATCGTTTATTTATGTGTTGAGTGAAATTAAAGGAAGTAATTAAAGTTCAAAGTAAACATTAAAGTTCTGTGTTTAAAATGATTGTGGAACGATAATGAACAACTTAATTAAACCCGTTTAGTTTCAAGCCCGAGAAAACTCGGGAAGGTTACATAGCGTTACATAAACTTCGGGCGTTTGGGCCCTCCGAAATTTTTTGGGGGATGTTTTTGTCTCCAAATTTTTTCAAAAATTTTTTCCCGCGCAAAAAAAATTTATCGCGATTTTAATCTACTTTTAATGACGCATGATTAACAATTAATTGTTTTTTAATGGGAGTTTGATATCAAATTTCATTCATCATTCTAAAGTTCTAGTGCACGGATTTTCCTTCGGTAAAGTTATTTAAAGCTACTTTCTGACATCAAAAACGACCTCCAATAGTTTTTTAATTTTTTAAATTAACATATTTTATTATATATACGTTTAACTAAGTCGGGGGGTCTGAAATCGCAATAAAAATTTGAATTTTTTAAAAATATTTAAAAATATACGGCCAGCTAGTATTCACCCTACTTTAAACCCTTCGCCTCCCGAGACTTCTATGAGAATGTCCCGGGAAGTCCAACACCAGCTGTTCTCAAGGTCATTCAGCTGTAAACACAATGACTCATCAGCTTCAGATTTCACAGAAAGGCAAGACAATGGGAAATAAAATTTGAAGCTTTTTCTTCAAAATTAACGCATTTCTTTCGTTTTTTTCAGTTTTAAGTATTTTTTATGTTTAATTACATTAATATCAAAAATTGCTGGGAACTAAAAGGATTAAGATACGCTTTCGCTTTGGAAAACGGAAAATAAAAAATAAATATATTATCAGAAGAACGAAGATTTATTTTTCTACTTTACAAGGGCGTATCCAGCGGAGTAGAGTGGGCGTCAGCTGCCCGGGGCGGAGGAAAATTTCGTCGTCACGTTATTTAGGTATCTCAAATTAAAAGACTAAAATTCAGTTTCGTATCAGAACAAGTAATGAAAATTTCTTTGCCAGTGTAGCCATCTGTTTAAAATAACTCCAATGGATATTGGAGATATATATGAATACAAATGAATCGTACAAAAAAAAAAACAGGTCGACAGGCTGCGCACTGCATTCCCGGGTGAAATTAATAGTTCATCGGGTCGCTGAGTCAATTCCCGGACTATTCCGTGCTCATTTCAATCGGTCCGAATAGTAGGTTCACTTTTTATCAGATGTAATGTCTGTAAACATACTTAATATACAGATAAATCGAATATGGGATAAAATGGTTCAAACTTTTACAAGATATTATTATTATTTATTGTGAAATTTTGCCGCCCCTGCTGCCCCCACTACGCTACGCCACTGACTGNTCACTTTTTATCAGATGTAATGTCTGTAAACATACTTAATATACAGATAAATCGAATATGGGATAAAATGGTTCAAACTTTTACAAGATATTATTATTATTTATTGTGAAATTTTGCCGCCCCTGCTGCCCCCACTACGCTACGCCACTGACTGAACTGTCAAACAATCTACGTAATCCATTTGACCAATAATAATCAACGGTCTTCAATCGACATTCGAAAATGTCTTACAAACACTTGGAGGTAGCAATCGACCACTTTGAGAGATACCTGTTAAACCATTATTAATGAACGGCTACGCACGTCTGTAGCTAAACAAAGAAGTATATTAATTTATATTTTCAGGAAATAGTGGAATAATTATTCT
>NW_019390278.1:0-3390 GCF_000671375.1 Centruroides sculpturatus
TTAAAACGTTTCTATTTCATCACATTTTTAAATAAATAAAACGATTATGGAAAGAGAAATAGAAATTTCTTCATTCCAACACGTGTTAAGAAGTTAAAACGTTTCTATTTCATCACATGTTGAAATGAACAAATATTTTAAATATTTGTTCATTTCAACATGTAATAAAATTGACAACTTTCAACATATAATAAAATTGACAACTTTCAACATATAATAAAATAAATAAATAAATAAATAATTCAAATGTATAGTTTACTCGTGTAAAATTAAATTACAAAATTTATTAATATTAATTTTTATTGTTTTAAAATACATTTACATTTATTAAAATTCAATTAAAAATATTTGATATTTCTCCATTAATATTCTCGATTTTTAATAATTCTTTTCGTAATGTTTCTATGTATTTTTATAATCCTTAATTGTATTTTAAGCATATTTAATATTAATTTTAATTTCAATTCTTAAACTAATTGGTAATTTTTAAAGGTTAAAGATCCCTAGTAAAAATGAAAGCGTAGTAAAAAAAAAAACAAAATTAGATTTAGGAATCCCAATGAAAGAATTTCGAATCAAATGAAGGTTGATAAGAACTACTTCACTTCGGAAATAAAGGAAATACAACTAAATAAATGGAAAAACGTGAAATATTTTGTAAATTCTAACAAATAAAACGACAAAAACAAACCGTATTTTTTTTCTTTTAAATAAATCTCGACTTGAGTTTGTAAAAAAAAATTAATTTAATTTATTTAATGTTTTCAATATTGTTTCACTAAATATCATTAATCTAAACTTTATCGTAAGCAGTTTATATAACAATTCATCCATACAAAGTGTTAAGAAAATTAAATTATGAGAATTTAAATTAAAACCTTATTAAAATAATCATCTAGAATGCTAATCTTCAAACTATATATTTGAATTTTGAATGTAGTGAATGTAAAATTAATTTAATTATAATAACGAAATGATTTAATTGGCTTTCCCACAACCTTATAAAAATAAAAATTTTAGTAAATGTAGCAAATATATATATATATATGTTTTCACGTCAACTTTTAAAGAGATAAAGAGTTAAATATGTTAAATTATAGCCATATATTTATATTATTATTATTAATTTTGTTATAATAAATTACTTCGTCTTAATTTACGTTGATATAAATAAATTATTATTTTTTAAAATATTTCTTAGAATTATTTCTATTTTCTTAAACGTTACATTTATAATTTCTTCTCTTTAAATATATTAAAATAATAAAAAGTAAACATGATAATTCATTTCGTTCTTTTTAAATAGTGTTTTAATTTAAAAAGTGATAACTGTAAATTAAATTCTTAACTCTATTTAAACAATTATTATTATTATTTTTTTCTNATATTAAGTAAAATAAATTAAAAATAAGTAAAATATATCTAGAGTAATTGAGATAAAATTAAAGAATAGATATGTTTATAGCTAAAAGAATTAGAAAATTGTATCAAATAGAAGTAAAAAATAGTGATAATGTCATAAAAAGACTGAAAATTTTATTATGGAAAAAAGCAGTTCAAGTGATACGTAATTAGATAAAGTAATATAATTAAAGTAAGAGGAATAACGAGAAAATAAGATATATATTGAGTTTAATTAAATACCCATTAATTAAATTAATTTTATTTAAAAAAATAATAAACAAACTTTTTAAAGCATATTTATTATTTAAAATAAATAATAATAATTGGAAAATAATCTATAGAATGAAAGAAAAGCATCTAATTAAATCATATTTTTATTACAAAATCTCGAAAGAGAATAGTTTATTTATTAAAATATATTATATTTATTTATATTGTTTAACCAAAAGATAAATCAACGAGATAATAAGAAAAATATAATGATTTTATCCTCATAAAAATCACGTCATGGCGATGTTTTTAATAATGATCAGATATAAATCTCACTACATAAAAGCTATCACTCTTCCTTATAAAAACGGATCAATATTTGTAGACAGTCTTTGATCCCTCTTATCCAAAAAACAAGAGTTAGAAATGGGTAAAATGTTAGAAAATACGCTATAAAAAACCACCCCAAAGAAGAGGAAGAGGATCATATACATAAAATGAAGAATCCCCTTTCTCTTCTTTATAACATCTTTAAGAAAGGAATGCATGTAACAAGCTTAACTTATGTTTTATATATAAAGGCGTTAAAAAAAAAGAGGTCAGGATTGCAACACGAGCAAACTATGCTTGTTTTCATTCCTCGCTCATTTAGATAACGGCTATTGTTAAGCGAAACGCAAACGTATAGCAAAGTACCATACGCACCATTACGCAGAGATGCATGAGACATTTATCTCTTCTAAAAATAGCTTTTGCACACCGATAGTTTAATTACTCGAAACGTTTGTTTGTCGCTCTATTGTATCTTACATAATCGTTATTCTTATGGTTAAGTTTTCTCAAAGTCTTATTTTCTATGTAATAAAGTATAAATATTTAAATATTTAATTAGAGAAATCAACAGTTTAGATATTCTCAACCTTTGTCATTTTCTGTTCTAAAGTATTCGTTCGTACTTATCTATACTAATTTAGTGATTCTTAATGGTTGAATTTTTATGTGAATATGGTTATAAAAATATCTTTACTATTATAAATAAAGAAAAATAAAAATTTTACAGTCAGATGAGTTAAAATGTATTTAAACGTAGAACAGATGTTTTAGGCAGTTAGAAAATTTTCTAAAAATGAATTTTATATTGGATTGAAAGAGGAAAGAAAAAAAATATATTTTTCTAATCATTTATATAATGGTTAAATTATAAAATTTTAACTGGATTTTTTTACTTTAAAATTGACTTCTCAATTAATATTAGATTCAATTTTTTTTCCATTTTTTACTTCACTTATAATTAGAATTCCCTTGTATCTTGATGCTCTTAGCTTATCTTCTGATCAACATGATAATTTTAATCGCGTATTTTCATATTTTAAATGGAAAATAATAAAATTATATAAGAAAAATTAATAATTATGAGTTAATAAAGAATTTTATACGTAAATAATCCTCGTTTTAATAACTAATTTAAGCTTTATCATATTCTGATAATGATTCGTAATTATAATGAAATCTTTTTGATTAAATAAATCATTAAGTATAAAATCACAACAGAAGTTATATTTGTTAACGAAAATGATGGAAATATAATTAATTTTCTCCCTTTACTGACATACTAATCCGATGTCAATAGTGTGAAAAAAACAATGATTCAGAATCAATAACGCAGTTGTCGTGATACCATACTACATATATGATGAAGGAAAGCCATCTGCTATCATCTGATAATTTAGTAATTTTCATAAATATTTTTGATAGATACGCCTATTTATTTTACTG
>NW_019390279.1:0-3392 GCF_000671375.1 Centruroides sculpturatus
TCTTAATGTTTGTACTTTTACGTAGCGTGAAATATTTTTTTTTATTACTTCGGGTGTTACGCTTAGTTACGTTTTAATGCAGTTGTTTATAGGATTATACACGTATTTTAAAATATGTAACAGAAAAAAAAATGATTTTAATTTATGGAATTAAATAATTTAGTTTCTTGGTTTGTAAATGCTATTTTTATTACATGAGTACTTATTAAAACAAGTACATGTGGTCCAATGATTTTGTACTGATGTCAATGACTTTGTAGTAAGAAGAACATGTAAAGTTTTTTACCTTTATAGAATGTTACATCTTCCCTCAGGAGATTATTCACCGTCGTTGAGACAATAACATAATGAGAATCGTATAATTTCTAGGCACAGAATAGGTTAAAAATCCTTCCCTCTCGAGCTACTAACTTCTAAAGAATTTGTATGTTTTAATATAATAAATACTATAAAAATATCCGATTATTACATATATTTAAATACGGGCCCCGATATAGAGGAAGCCAGCGGGGCCATTTAGCTGGGCCCCCTCTGTCTGAACTAAACATATATGAAATTTTGGGCCCTCTCTCGATCTGGATGTGTTGGAGGTTTCTTGAATGGGTCACAAAAATTTAGTGATAAAAACTCCCCTGGGATAAATATATATATATATATAGGGCCTGAGAGAAATCACATATATACAAGGCCTGTTGCTCTGTGTCACTCCTTTCGGGCCTTTTCTGTATATTGTTAACCTAAATATTATCAAATTAGATGTATAAATTATATAATATTTCAAGATACCAGGATTAGGCTAATTTGCTGAATCCATTTATCGTTAGGGCCTGAGATAGAGATAAAAAGGGGCCCTGCTTCATTTCACTTTGAGGTCCTAATACATGTACTGTACATTATTTAGTATTTGATGAGTTTCATCAATTATTTTTTACGTCAGACTAAACTCTTCAGAACAGACATACAATCGAACCTCCGATAACGGCCACCTGCCAACGACGACCACTTAAACTGAGCCCATTCTTACAGGAACGTTTCTTTTTTAAAATGCGTACAAAATAACTTTCGAACAACGGCCATTTTTTTAATNATATATTGGCGACGACCTTGAGTCTCCTCAACATTCGATCTGTTTGGCTTCAGAAATAGATTCATTAATGCCATGAAATATGAAAAAGTATGAGACTTTGCGTGAATCACGTGATTGGTTCATGAAGGGAAAAAAAATCGAATTTTAATTATTTATTCGCAATTTTATAGCATTTAATTATAATTTTAAACGATTTTTTTCTCTATTTTAATCCCTTTTTACTTCCAATTAACAAATTTTATTTATTATCGCGTTTTAAAAATATTTTTATACTTTTCCGGAAAATATTTGTCGCTTCCGAGGTATCCGCCATATTGCTTCCAGTCGCGTAGACTTAAAAACTTTATTATAACGTGGTAGAATTGGAATAAAAACAAAAAAATTAGTGTATTAAATATTAATTATCGCTTAAATATATTTCAAGTAATATTTCTGGATTTTTTTTTTCTGTTTGAAATAGATCGATAGTTTCGAAATAATTACGTTTTTTAAGGCGCGACGTCGCGTTAAAGCACGATTTAAATATGTCAGAAAGAAGTTATCAATTATAATTTTTATAAATATTCATAAATTTTATATGTAACATGATTAAAAGTAATAATTTTATTGTTTTAAATCAACTTGATTTAGTTTTAATTGATTTAATAAGCGAAGTAAAGCGATAGATCGCGTGTGGAATCGTCGTTTTTTTAGACAATCGAAGTTTAAAAAATAAATATTTCTTAGAAGAAAATATCATTAAAAACAAAACAAAATTCGATGAATAACAAATTAAGAAATAGACATTTATTGAGAAAGAAAAATGTATCCTTATTTACTACCTTTTTTTTTAATGAGAAATTGAATGTAAAATCAAAAAATTTGAATATTTTTAATTCAGAAAGTACCACCAACCCATATAAAAAGCTCGTAAGATGAATAAAAATGGCAAAAATTTTAAGAAAATCTACTTGAAGATTTAAAAGATTCATTCAAGTTTTACGGACCCAAAAATGCTTGTTTTTTTTCGATTCTTCACACCCAAAATTGCTTATTTGTTCGATTCTTTGGACCCAAAAATGCTTGTTTTTTAGATTCTTCATACCTAAAAATGCTTGTTTGTTCGATTCTTTACACTCAAAAATGCTTGTTTTTTAGATTCTTCACATTCAAAAATGCTTGTTTTTTAGATTCTTTAGACTAAAAAATGCTTGTTTGTTCGATTCTTCACACTCAAAAATGCTTGTTTTTTAGATTCTTTAGACTCAAAAATGCTTGTTTGTTCGATTCTTCACACCCAAAATGTTTTCTCGTAGAAATCTTGCAGATCCAGTCGTGTAGATTGTCATACAAATCCAAACCTTGCCTTGCTCGACCTTTAACCATCAAAATTTAACAACATCAATTCCCCTAATAACTAAATTTTCCTGCAAAATTTCAGAAATTTTCGACTAAAAGTACAGGAGTTATTAAGCTTCAAACAGGGTGAAACTCCCCCCACACACACATTAATACAGAAAGAAACCCACGAAATTTTTTGAATTTCTCGAGATTTTTAAAGTCTCCCGTACTCAAAAATACAAAAATCTTGGGTGTATGAATTTTTCTTATTTATTTAGAATTTTTTTCGTCCATCTTTTTGTGTTTTTATTGTTAAATAATCCCCGAAAGACAAAGGAATCCGGATGAAGTTGTCTTCATAAAGATCGCTTCATCCAGGTACATCTTTCCTTTCCAGTTCAATTGTTTCTGTCCTATACGATTTGTTTTCTAACAAAAAGAAAATCCGAACCTCACTTAAAATCCTGACGTCATTCCTTATCTTCCGTTTCCTTTCTAAATCCGTACTTTAAAAGATTGGGTTCGGTTCCCAATGGGGACTAAACATAGTTTTTCTATCAAGTTACAATTGATAAGCGAGACAATTTGTCTTCAAAAAAACATGAATTTATCTGTCTTCTCCGAGTTTAAAGCTTAAAATGTTTCAAGTTTTTAAGGCTTTCCCCCTTCTAAATTAAGGAAAATTTAAAAAGAAAAAAAAGTCATTTTATCAGCTCCTATAAGCTAAGAACTCGTTAAAAATGAATTAAACATACGTTCTTGCTGCTATATTTTCCTCATATTTTAACATATAAACAATTAAATTATCCTTGAAAGGAATACGTTGGTGGTATTCCAGATTAAAATCAATAAAGGCCTGTTGCTCTGTGACACTCCTTTCGGGCCTTTTCTGTATATTGTTAACCTAAATATTATCAAATTAGATGTATAAATTATATAATATTTCAAGATACCAGGATTAGGCTAATTTGCTGAATCCATTTAT
>NW_019390280.1:0-3394 GCF_000671375.1 Centruroides sculpturatus
CAAAATTTAATAGCATCAATACCCCTAATACACAAACCTCCCTGCAAAATTTCAGAAATTTTCGACAAAATGCACAGGAGCTACTAAGCTTCAAATGACAAAAAGCTTTATTTTGAGTAGGGATGGGTTTTATAAAAAATTTTAAATGCTAATAACGAATAAAATTTTCATTAAGTCCGACCCTAATCGAGAGATGAAAAGTGACCCCCCTCTATCTCCCCATTCCGTCGATCTTTAACCACCAAATTTTAATAGCATCAATACCCCTAATACACAAACCTCCCTGCAAAATTTCAGAAATTTTCGACAAAATGCACAGGAGCTACTAAGCTTCAAAGAGATGAACAAAATCGTGCCCTTCACACACACAAAAACTTAACATTTGTACATAAAGAAAAAAAACCCGATTTTTTTTTTTTTTTGTATTTCTCGACGTTTAAAGGTGCCCTGAGTCCAAAAAATATAAAAATCTGCCTTCATCGTCGACTTTTAGACGACTGGAAGTTGAAAAGCGGGCCTTAACATCTTATACTTTAGTTTTAGTAAGCCAAACACGTATCTTTATATTTTAACATCTTAAAAATTCTGTTTTTATGTTTGTTTATCGGATCCATAAATTTCTCTCGTTTACTGCTTTTGTTTCATTTCACATCAATAAATTTTCTTTTTTTAAAAAAAAAAAAAAATATGTACAATAAAATTTATTTAACAATATAAAACTCGAAACTATAGAAAGGGCCTATATGAAAATAAAAGAAGAAGAAAACCAATTTAGTAAATTTATGAAAAGAATTTGTAAAGGATACTTAAAGAAGAACGTTTAATCCATCATATTTTCTTGTCCTCGAAATGTTAACCAAAAGCCAATATTTAGACTATTTATGTTGTATTTTGGTAGAGTTTGATAAAATATACTTTCATTTATCTTTCTTATAATAAATCTATGAAAGTGAAGGAAAGAAAAAAAAAAAAAAACTTTATATTTTGACACATTATCCGAAATTCAACACGACTCTAAACAAAAATCTTAATTTTTGTTAGACTTTTGGCAAAATCAATAACTATCAAAGAGGAACAAAATTATTATTATTTTATTTAGTTATTTTATGATTTATGATATAAATAAGTGGACTAAATTAAAAAAATAAAAAAAAGTTATTTTGATAAACAAGTTATGATTAATGGTTTTACTTTCTTTCTAAACTTCAATGCGCAAATATTAATGCAAATATAGGCCTACATACGATACTATAAATCACAATCTAATCGATATAGAGAACCATTGGAAAAAAAATATATATATACTGTATATATAGGTTGAATTTCATAAGAACCTTAAAAATATAAAAACTAGAAATGAAAGCTTGCATAAACTTTAAAAATAAAGTAAAAATTAATTATGTTAAAAGCAATATCTTAGAATTATTTAGACTTGTTTATAAAATGGAACAAAGTAAAAATTTGATGTAAGACATTATATACTTTTAATGCATTATCGATTGAATCGCATTTCGACTTTAACTATTTATAAAAGTTTTCATCGTATTAAATATGAAGGAAAATATCTTTTTTTTTTTTTTTTTTTTTTNTCGGAACAAAATGTTAAAATCATTCGTTAAATTATTCATTAAAGTTTTATAAGAAATGGAACAATAAATTCACAGTTTTATTATCAAAATGAACAATAAACTTTGGTATAATGAAATAGTTTATTAAATGCGCACAAATTATTTATTATTCACATTTTAGTTATGCTTCTAGCATCTTAATATCTTCTTGGTATTCAGACACGTTATGACATTTACCCGTACGTCTTCTGTGAATATGTAGAATTGAATTATTTATAAATAAAAGAGATGTATCACAGTATAAGTGTCCATCTTCAGAATTAGCTTGTATTAGTGCATTTTTTTTCTTTGATGTAATTAAAAACGTTCTTCCTTAACATAATCACCATCTTCATCAAGTAGACTTGTATAGTAATATAGTTAAGTCTTTATAAGCCATTCTGATGTAACACTGTTTAGAATGAGTCACACAACTTCCCCAATTCCTCCCTACGATACAATGCCACGTGGGATGATAAAAGTGATCAAAATCCTGTTTAATACTTTCGGCGATATGTTTTTCGGTACTGTACAACCGAACAGCTTGAGCAGCACTATATAATGCAGCTCTTTGAAGTTCTGTAGCCATGTCGGCCGCTTGTATCTTAATTTCTTGTAATTCTTCTTCTAAAGTTGACCCAGAAGGGGTTAAACTGGATAATCTCTCCCTCGACAATCTTTCGCGGCTCCCAAACGTCGCACCTCCATTTTGACGCTTGGAGCTATAACCATACAAAAAATTTTATTAAATATTATTATTATTCAATTTTAAATTTAATTTTTAATTGTTCTTAGTGGCCAAAAGTCTATACATAACGCTTAATTTTTTTTTTTTTTGCGTTTTTATAAGCTCAAATGCAATAAACATATGTATTTAATGAAGATCCTTGATATAACGAACTTACAGGAGTAAGAGATAGTTCTATAAGAGCAATTGTTTGTTTTATTCGAAGATATTATGACCAAATACGGAACGGAACGAACTTCATGTGAGATACGATAAGAGATGTAAACATCCTATATTGTGGTATATATGAGGGAAACAAACGTCACACTTCCAAGCAGGAACATAAATGTTAGCTGTCGCACTGCCTAGAGTGCATTCTTCAGTGTGTGATATTCTCAAATACTGTGTTCTCACACCTTGAAACACGCGAATTTGATTTGTTATTTCCATCCGTTATATAGAGGTTTGTATACTCGAACGTTTACAGTATATAATATATATATATAGGGAATATATAGCATTTAATCGAGACTTATTCGCATGAAACTAGCGTCACTCTAAACATGTCTCTACAACAAAGAACAGGAGACATTTCAATATGACAAATTTACTTTTTTAAATTAAAAATTTTAACATTATTTATATTCATTTATAATTGTATTTAACTAAATAATAAATTCAAACTTCTGTAATTATATTTTTAATTAAAATAAGAGGAAATGAATTTCGGATGGAATTTGACAGCTTTATTTTTATTTTATATGGAAATTTATTTGATTCGAAACAAAATATACGGAATAAAATATCATAAAATCATTATTAACGTTAATTATATTCCGTTCGAAACAAAATTAATTTATTTATAGATTAAACAAATACTTGATTATTTTAATTAGCACATCATTTTCATTAATTCCATTCCGTGTCCACTCGAATGGATGATTGATCAATTCTAAATAAATTTTTCGTGAATTTTTTCTTTTTTTTCGGTGGAAACAAAAATAAAAATAAATTAAGTCACACAAATAATTGAAACATAAGTAATTAATTAGGTTACAGC
>NW_019390281.1:0-2347 GCF_000671375.1 Centruroides sculpturatus
TAGAATTTACTGTTAGTCAAAAATGAATTTGAGTTAAAACTAGTTTTAACTAGACAAAACGGGTTTTATCAAAGACATCCAGTATAAACTAGTTTTAACTAGTTAAAACGCATTCTAACTAAAAATGGGTTTTGACTGCAACATATATAAAAGATAGCCACATCATTAACGATAGAGTCGTGCCTGTCATCTATTAACTGCTTTCAGGGTAAGATTTGAACTGAAGTAACGTGATTTCCGGTTTCTAAAGATATTTTATATATAGTTAAGCCTCTGCCTTATGTCTCTAGGACTTTCCTATCTTGTTTCGTCTTTCACTTATCTAACTTCATTCTCGAGATTAAGAAAAGACAAGCAGACGAACGACAGTTGAAATTTATAAGTACAATTTTCTCAAATTGCAGCCTAACTAGAACCAGGCGTAATTACGCTTACTTAACTAAACGAATTTAATTATTATTTTTCTTTGTCCAACATGTATTTCGGCTTAACTGAAACTTTTCCGATATTGGTGAAATAAGAGTTAAATTCGCTGTGAGTATAATAAGCTTAATTCATTGGTTCTTGTTAACTCTTTTGTAAAAGTAATAATACAGGCAAGAAATAAATAATTATGTTTTCTTAAAAATTATAAAATGCAATTTTGTATATATTATAGTCTCAAAGACCGAAATCAGTCATTGAGCGAAAAATACGGGCCCCGAAGCTAAATTCGCATCGTAACTTTCATGATATTTTACCACTACACGTTGTGGTTAAATATGAAAGCCACGACGCAAATTTCGCTTTGTGGTCGTTTTGAAACTACTACAACGCGTTGTGGTCGTTTTTTCGCTCAATACGCGATTTTGGTCTTTGAGCCTAACATATATAAAAATAATAATAATAAATAATATCGTTTATTTCTGTTAATTAATCATACTTTCACAATATATCAATTAAATATAATTAATTTTAAAGTGAAATTTATCATATCATACATATGTTATTCTATTAAAATAAAATAATTTTATAACATAACTTAATAAACTTAATTAATTATGCAAACTGATATTCAAGAACGTAGAAACTTACATTCAAGATAAATTGTGTACAATTTGAGTATTTTATTCGTTCTTTATTGCATAAAGTACTGTCAACTTTTACAAAAAATGAAGTTTCTTATAGTGAATTTATATGAAACATCTGTAATGTTTGCTTAGTAAATATTTATGCAATTTTGACGGTAAATTGCATTATTATTTCTACAGCTTTTATTATTTTCATTAGGATATTATCGATTTTTCTTCATCCCAAACAACAATGTTTAGAAATAATTTATTTTAAAAATATTTTCTGACAAAAAATACTGTACAGTGAGGTTATATTAAAGTTTTCCTATTCAGACCTGTATAGAGTCTGTTCTCGTTGACGAATTTTGATGAAACTTTGTACATACATTATATGGACAATAGGGAAAAGGAAATGCAAAAAAATAATAAGTTCAAATTTCTACCACTAGGCGAAAAAATGGCGCATAAAGAACAAGAACACAAAATTGAAACGCGCAAAAGGCTTTTATTCATGACATTTGTTCTATGAGCAATTTATTTGTGTCAATCACATGTTCAAAGCGCCTTACAGCGTGTTCACAGTAGCTGAATAGGTTTCTTGAAAAATTGCAGCAATATGGCGTGTTATGCTTGCTTTCAATTCAGGCAGAGTCCGTATGGTTGTGGGGTTATCTGAAAGATCTTGTCTATAGAGGAGGCACACAAGCATAACGAGAAATGCAAAAATATTCCGGTGTAATTTCTCTATGTATGGATGTTAGTGTTTATTATGGTTGTTTGGTTCACGATCTTGTTCGCTTTGTTGGAAGCTTAATAACTCCTGTTCTTTTTGAAGAAAATTTCTGAAATTTTGTAGAGAGGTTTGTTTCTTAGGGGATTGATGCTATTAAATTTCGGTAGTTAAAGATCGAGGGATGAGACAATGGAGATCCTGTGTACGTACAGAAAAGAAAACAAACGAATTTTTTGCATTTCTCGAAGTTTCAAGATCATCTGAGTCCCAAAGTATGAAAATGTAAAAAGGTCATTTTTTGACCAATCTCATCCGGGAAAGTGAAAACGAATTTCGGCATAGTAGCTTGTATACGATGGGCATTGATACCATTACATTTTGCTGGTTAAAGATCGAAAGGGTTGGGAGGACGGTCATCTATCATATTTCGAAAAGGAGTCAGATTTGATGTAAATTTTACTTGTTTTATCATTTACAATTTTGTTATAAAACTCATTTCTACCCTAAAATTAAGCTTATTAGCATTTTGTAATAATTAATAATATTAGTACAGTAGACCCCC
>NW_019390281.1:3328-3843 GCF_000671375.1 Centruroides sculpturatus
AAAAAAATAACTGTAGTAAGAAAAACAAATGAAAAATGCGAACTAATGTAACGTCGTATGGTGAGTTTTTGTTCGTATCGTGGAGCAAAAATATGTTCAAATTTCATGTCGTATCCTGAAAATTTCGTATGCTGGGGCGTTCGTAACCTGAGGTACCACTGTATTTATATTAATGATGTCTCCAAATGTCTCCAGCAAATTTTTCGCAGAAAAATAATTTATAAGGAAACACACGCCCGCCATTCGATGCGCCGCTCCGCGACTAAAACAAGCCTAAGCAATGGCGTCATCGAACGGTGCACACTCGGTAAACAATCCTAGAATTTTTTGTTTATGGTATAGTTTTTATGGATTATTCCCCAAAAAATTATACGTGTTTTGGAAATGTTGAGTCAAATTAGTCTAGAATCGATTAATTTTATGGAAGAAAGCCTTTCAAACAGCCATAGTCCGAAACTGCACACGTGTCTGTCTGTGATTAGCTCATGTATTTAAGGACTCGTAGAACATGAATT
>NW_019390282.1:0-3392 GCF_000671375.1 Centruroides sculpturatus
CATTAAATTAAATTTTGAGATTTTATTTTATTCATTATTCTTTAACATATGGATATATCAGTAGCGCAATTTCTATCAACTAATCTAATAATATAATAGAGATGGGTTGATGATAATAATAATAATAAGCACAGAGCCCAAATGGTTAGGTTTTGAAAGTTGAAATTTGATACACAGGATGCGCCATGAGAATGCACACTAAGAAGGGATTTTTGGAAATTCCCCTCTCGCAGGGGAAAGGAAGAGAGTTAAAGGTTACCCTGAAGAACTCGGCTTCTACTGTACTATTTTAGATGCGGTGTTTTTGCGTTTTTGCGGGAAATCGAACATATTTTTCCATCTAAAAATTCTCTAATTAGCCTCAAAGAAGGGAACATAATTCTTGCACCCGGTGAAAACGGGTAAGATAACCTTTGTAATTATACAAACCAAATTCTATAATATAATACAACAGAAGGGTTAGAAGTACGAAATTATTTAATCTTAATGTTTGTCCTTATTTTTTGTCCGGACAACGCCGGGCTTACATGCTAGTATTATGATAAAATGGTAATCTCTAGTGGATGTTAAAGCGTTTAAAAAAAGAATAAAATATATAAAAATATTATAAACAATCCAAAAATCTTTAGAAGTTTTGCATAAAATTGAAATGTAGGAATAACAAAAGTAATCAGACTGTAAACATCAATAGCTACTATTCTTTTTTGATAAAGTACATGATCCAGATAAAGAATATGGAACAAATCCCAAATATCTTATACAAACTTTATTATTTAATCTAACTTTTGTAGCATCAATATTGATTATGATAATAAGTTATTGCATTTAAATTTTATTCTTTATCTATTCTTTTGAAAATAATAAATCCATATTAATTTTTCTTTTCAATACGTAATATATGAATAGAAAGACAAAAAAAAAAATGTAAAACTCATATAATAACATTCTTAGAAATGAAATTTTAATAATATTTATGTGAATATTTTTAAAACAGATCGTAGAATTATTTAATTGTTGTATTGTTGTACATATATTACAATGAAGGTGTTTAATATAAAAATACATACAATAATATCTTAATATTATAATATACTGTATTTTAAAACATTTAATCTATCTATCTATTTATCTATGTACCACTAAAAGTCTGAGATTGTTTGATTTGTTATAATTAAATACAGAAAAACGGCGCAAAATACAAATAAAAAATAAAACAAGTTTCGTTAAAATCGGGGCGACGGATTACCGAGTTATCGCCATGTTTTCTTCCATCTATTGACGTCATTCTGTACGACGTTACTTTTTCAAATTGCCGATTACTGTATTATAACCATACATAAAATCGTCCGACGGCTTAATTTCGGTGCAATATTGAAATTATCTCGCATTCTCTAGAATTACCGAGTACTAGGCGATTCAACGGGTCGTTGGTATAGTAGTATAAAACCATAGATTTGGTTATAACTTGGATAAATTATATGAGTTCTAATTACTTAAAATTTATCATTTATATACATAAAATAGAATGGCCGTCTGTCCTCTATACCCTTTGACCGATACGCATCCACCTTCCTCGTGAAAAAATACAAATCGAGTGTCAGTTGCATTCGTATAGAACAAAGATTTATCAACATTTTAGAATAAATATTTCAAAAGGTTGCTAACTGAAGTTATNCATATTATTGTCGGGTATAATGCCATTTTTTTAAAGGTTTTTACACGATTGTTATAGAATGTTGTAAGCCTGCTGAAGAGAAGCCTTTAGATCCGAACACACAAAAAGAGTGTGCAGGTGAAAATAAAGATATTTTGTTATGACTTTTGACTAAGATCTCCTCTCTTTGCTAATCAGAAACTACACTAGTATAATAAGTTCTATTAATAAATAAGGTCCAAGTAGACAATATATACACAGAAATGTAAAACAGTAAGGACATAGAGTTAAAAAGAATTAATATGCATAAAATAATTTTAAAATATCAAACATTTTCATTTTAAGTTTATATTTAGCATGTTTACAACTAGAAAACATGCTAAAAATGATTTTAAAAATATGATAGAAAACTCAAATTGAGTTTGCTACAACTGTTTCTATGTGAAAAGTATTGAACACTATCCAAAAATCAAAGATGTCTTACTACAAACCTTCAAAAATTATAAATCTATTTAAATTTAATATCTAAAATACGAATTCCAATACTGTCAAATCAAACATCAAACACAATCAAAATAATTGAATAAATTAAAAAAATAATAATAATAAACTGTCATAAAGGAAAAGAAAACTAAGTTACTATATAACACACCTGAGTTATTTTTAGTCGAAATTTAAATTAAAGCAAAAAGAGAAGAAACGAAACTGTCAATCACTCAAATAACTAAAAGAAGAATGACATATAACCCGAAAGAGAACTCTTCAAAAATAAATAAATAAAAATCCTAGAAATGAAATTGGAGTGTCAAACGTAAAATAGTCTATATTTAAAATAAAATAAAAAACCACTAGTCAGGTCACATCGTCAAATTACATGGTATATTTGTTGAAATAAAAAGCTCACTGGCCGATCATTCGAAAAGAAAAAGTTAAAAGATAAAAATAAATAAATTTTCAACAAAACAAAGATTCCTTTTAAAGTTATTTTTAAAAGACGAAAAACCTCCAAGTTAAACCCAAAAAAATTCTATAAGTGATTCTGTTTTTTACTTTACTCTTAGTTTCATCAATTTAGAATAATTTTATCACTCAGACTTGAAATTCGTAAGTAAAAAATAATTTATTTTTTACTATATTTATTATTATATCTATTACTGTTATATTTTAAATAATAAAAAAAATATCTCCTATCGAAACTATAAGGTAAATTGACACGATATGTTATTAAATCAAAGTAGTAAAGAAAGTAATCATTATTTTTGTTTGCTGAATAAATATTGCTGCATATAAATTATAAATTGGTTTATAATAATCCAAAAGTATTTCAGTAATAAAATAAATACTAAATTAATTTTAAATAATATAATTTCAGAGTCATAGAGATTTTTTTTAAAAGGAAAACAGGACGACTATCATCAATTAAGTCACAAGAAAAAAAGAAATATTATTTAAAAAAGAAACAATAGATTTTAATACAATAAAATAAGTTTGTTGAAACCTTGAAAACTAGTTGAAGTGATATTTTTCTTTTTAAATAATACATTTATTTCAATACATTCCAGGAAGTGGCTGTTCAGATCACACCTACTGCCAAATATAATAATTACCGTACTTAATTATTTAAATTACGTTTCGTAATTCAAACGTCAATAAATTTTTATTAAAAATTAGGTGGTTCCAAGATTTTTTTATATAATTAAACTAATTGTCTTTTGTAATAACCTTTTCATCTTAAAGG
>NW_019390283.1:0-3492 GCF_000671375.1 Centruroides sculpturatus
GAATTAAATTCGAACATAAAATTCGAATATTGGTTCGATTATAGAACGATTGTAAACGTTCCAGAAACGTTGAAAATAGAGAGGTTGAGGCGCACGTTTTAAACGTGTAAACGTGTACGTGTGACGTTCGGCGCCGCTTTCCCGTAAGCCTAAAAGTTTGACGATGGTGTTTGGAATGTCGAGCGTGATTATACCGACTATCCAAACACCATTGTCAAACTTTCAGGCTTACGGGAAAGCGGCACCGAACGTCACACGTACACGTTTACACATTTAAAACGTGCGCCTCAACCTCTCTAATAGTTCGTTTGACTAAACGTAAAAATTCTCTAATTAGTCCGGAAACGGGAGACCTAATTCTTGCATTCTGTGAAAACGGGTAAGATTGGCTATAATGTAATTATCTTAATCTTCACTATCGTTACTTTTTGCCCACAAATAAAAACCCAGCGAAGCGGGTCCTTGCAGCTAGATTCTAGATTATTTAGAAAAACAGTCTTTTATATATAAAAACAACTATATTACATACAAATGTACGAACAAAGAAAAACCCAGCGAAGCGGGTCCTTGCAGCTAGTATACAATAAAATTATAACACCAAAACGAAATTTTTTTATTTTAACACGAATAGATCAAATAAGTTTTATTTTATTTGAGCTTTTCCAGTTTTTTCATTCACTTTATCTAAAGCATGACATACTCCTGATCTAATTTCTGATATTTTATAAATTAAGATTACAAATAATTTGTTAAGTAATAGTTTTATCATCAATACTAGAATTAATTATTTTCTTCATGTATATTTGTCTTAATATTCTGGTACAGTACATGGCAGTTTGAAATAATACAACACTGAAATTATTTTGAAAAGTTTTTTATTTTTACAGTTTATTTAAATGTTTCCACTTTTTCCTCCAGTTTATCTAAAGCAAGAAATTTCTGCACCAAATAATTTTTCAGGATATAAATTATTTTCAGATCAAAAATTTCTCGAATAAATTAAGATTATAAATATTTAGAAAACTTTTCAATTCATTTTACTTTTCATAAAATATCTTTTAACAATAAGGCAAAGTTTCTGTATTAATTATTAAATGTTTTTATAAATTTGAAAGGTCTAAGTCAAACTTTTTGTCAAAGGCAAACTTTTAAATAAAAATACTTACTTTCTGAAAATGATGATCTTGTATAAGAGGTTCTTGCAAAAGAAGTTCTCGGCAAGGTATCGAACCAGTCTCTTATATGCAGTATTTATACCATCTCATGACTCAAAAACAGAGGAAAAAGGATATTTTAAATTAGCAACTTTGAAAAACAAAAGTTATATATATAAATACAAAAACAAAAAGTATTTATTTATTTAATAGTAGCAACTATGGCTCATTCAGACGCAAGATTCGAAGAAAGCTTGGTTAACCACGAAAGCAATAGAACATTGACACCGTATCTACGATAATAAAATATTGGCACCATATTTTTGTAATATTAATAGATTACATTAATTTTTTTAAACTGTTTCTTAATAAATTTTATGAATTTATCGGCAATCCTTTATTAATGATTTCATTGCATAAAACTATTAATAAAGAATGCCCATAAATTACGTAACGCTATTTTTTGGCTTTTCAAATACCACTTCACTTTTGGTTTTAATATTACAGAACAACCAACATCTAGGAAAATAGTAATAAACGCGTTATTATGGAGACAAGACTGACGTAACAACGCTTTAATCACGAGTGTATACTAGTTGTACCCTAAAATGAACAATAGTGACAAAAGTATCCAGTAAAAGTATCTGTTGCGTCAGTATGATGTTACAGAACAGCCCACATGCAGGGAGAAAGAACTAAATTGACGTTTATGCAGTAGCGTAGCACAATGGGAAAAATTAAATCTGTCTGTAAATTTTTATTACTCTTTCAATCATGTCCATTGGCATCCCTAGAAAATTTTCCAGGGGTGCGAAGCTTGGAGACAAATAATTACATCAATAAATTTTTATTTAATTATTTAATTATTTTTTGCGAGTAGATAAGAGTAGTAGATAATAAAGTAGATAAGAATACAGTATAGCATCAAAGCATTCTATCGTCCAGGGTATAAGGATGAATATCTCAATCACTTTTACGTTTATAATTTATGGAATGCTTTACTCTATTCCGGGGAGGGCAAGTGCCTCGTTTGTCCCTTAATGCGGACACTTTGACACTTTGTACTTGTTATTAAAATTTTATATGTAATAATTATATTTCCTTGCCGACTATATATAGTGTTTTTTTACTGTTTACGTAGTATTTAAGGAATTTTAAAAGTGACGTCATGATGACGTTTTACTCGATGTGTTCCTCGCCAGGAAAGCTTCCTGTAGGTCAGTAGTGTAGTATAGGGGGGCAGCAAAATTTGACAATAAATAATATCTTGTAAGAATTTGAACCATTTTATTTCATATTTTCGTCCACCTACGATTCGAACCGATTGAAATGAGCACAGAATAGTGGGAATAGTGTTACCATCCGACTCGCCGCGCCATCCGGGGATATCGTGCGCAACCTGTCGACCGTTTTTTTTTTTTTTTTTTTTNAAAGATTATAAAGTACAAGAATTTAACTCAAATTATACAGTAGCAATAATAATATTGAAAAAGTGTCTTTCTTCAAATCAAATTTATACTGTGTGATCAAACCAACTCATTAAACTTTGAATTACTATATGGTTTATACTAAAAGCATAATTTCTTTGAAATAATATTTATTTGAGTGATAAACTCTAATTAAAGATATTAAATTTATAAAATGAAACTCTGATTATATACATTTTTTTTTTATAAACTCATCTCACCTCAATGTAAATTATTATATATCAACCAACTTCAAGAATATATTTTATTAATACAACAATAAAGTAATTTATTTTAAAAATAACTTATTTAATTAAGTTAATAATAAAAATGTAACACTATCTGTATTAGTTATATATTAAAGTAGGTACAATTAGATTAGTTTTAAATATATTATAAAAATTTATATATAATATGATTAAATTTATTTATTTAATATTAACTTACTATCAATAATATTATCATTTTAATTAATTTCTATACATTTAAATTTATATTACTGAGTATTTATTTAAATATAATTAAGAAAGAGTTTAAAGAATATTAAACTCCAAGAAAACAAAACTGATTGTAATTCCTTAAAATTTGTTTTTCATATGATAGATATAAACCATGCAAATAATTGTCAAGTCTTGCCGATTTTTTATGTCTAACCGTTAAATTTAAAAATTAATAGATTCATTATAAAAATTAGTTTACCGAACTCTTTAGAATGTTCTGCTAGAAACCTAAGCTCCCTGAATAGGGTGTTAAGCAGAGATTTTCGTCGTGAAGCATAAATGCCTCGAAATCAATAACCATCTCTATATTAAAAAACTAGCTGTTACCCGCGACTTTGTCCGCGGAGGTTTTGCAAGCAAACCCCATTTACA
>NW_019390284.1:0-912 GCF_000671375.1 Centruroides sculpturatus
TATTTTACGTTTTTGATACTAAATTAACTTCTGAAGTATAATTTTTTATTGTTTTTATATTTTTCAATATATTTATTTTGTTTGTGCAAAATAAAGAAATAATTTTTAACAATGCAATAGCCACAATTATTATTTTTAAAAAATTTTCGTTAGGCTTAACATCAACACAAAGCAACACACAATGGAGAAAAATTTCAACATGGGATAGGTTAATATATTTTTTCGTACATGATCAATTATCCAAACAATCCTAGTCCCAAATTGTTTTGGATAATCAATGCTCTACTGTGCAATTAAACATATAATAATTCATAATCCAATTTTAATAATGAAATGTATCTAAAAGCGGAATTATTTTCAATATAGAATTAAGCAAATAATAATCAAATTATGGGATTTTTTATGGGATTCTATTTACACAAAATCCATGTGATACACATGGGAAATTATTAGTAATTTGGGTAAAAGCTTATTATTATTAACTTGAATTTTCTTATAAAATGAAACTGGTGAAAACTTTATTCCAGTCTTAATAAGAAGCAACCAAAGAAATGAAAATAAAGTAATCTAATCTCATTGTATAAAAGAGAAATTTAGATATAAACAACCCAATATTTAATATAGCTCCTTTATATATTTTTAATTCATTATTTAAAACCTTGGCAGTAGAAATTCTTCCTAAAAACAATTTTTTTTTTTTTTTTGATTTATCCAAAAATAAAATTTGCTCCAAACAGAATTTAAGTTATATGTCTCTAAAAGAAAATTTAACTCATAGAAAGATATTACTTAGCAAGGAAAAACTATATATATACAATTTATTGTGACATCATCACAATGCCAGGCTGTAATTTTTAATCATATTTTTCATTTATTTAATTTAAAATATATGCTCTCCACCTCAAGTTAGTA
>NW_019390284.1:2844-3431 GCF_000671375.1 Centruroides sculpturatus
TAATATACAAGGTGTGACAATTAAATTCCAGGACTGGGGTAATAAAAGGACTCACAGGATTATTGTATAAAATTTTAAATCTAAAAATTTTTTTGTCTTTATTCATCAGACGAGTTTTTATCTAATTTTTAAATAAATTTAATTATCTTAATTTTTGAATTTTTAAAATATAAAAAAGTTGAGATCGCCTGCTCTAAAATGGTTTAATCTTCATTTTAAAAAATTAAGAAATTATTTGAGGGAAAAATGGAAAATATCAGGCAATCCTAGAGACTTATATTTACACTGAATCATCCAAAAATAGTTCCATCAGGAATATAACCTTTCATTTCAAAGTTATTTTAACAATTTTAACAAAACAGTTTCATCCTTTGCATCAGATCCTCAATTTTTGGAATTTTGTTCCTAGTTTTTCTGAAAAAATTCCCTCCAAACCCTGTTATTCCAGATGAATCTTTATGAAATATACAATGACTTTAAAACACAGATTTTGCCATTTACAATCCAAAACCAATTTCAAACCTCTATTCTTCCACACCTTTACTTATCATCACTCCTTTTCTTTTTCTGAAGGTATTAAAGCTATT
>NW_019390285.1:0-3383 GCF_000671375.1 Centruroides sculpturatus
AATATAACAAGATGGCCAATATTATTTATTAAATCTTATCGAATAATAATCAGATATCAAAGTAAAAGCTTGTTATTAGGAATAGAAAAGTTTTACAAATGAAATCTGAGAGACGATTTATGAATTGGCTAAAAACTCGCTGCATTGGAAGAATAGATATCACGAAAGAAAGAAAATTGGATTTTTGTCTGTACAGAATAAAATTCCAGGATTGTTTCCACCATTCAAATTTTTTTCATTAAAATTTTAAAGTTGTCCTCAACATAAATTTCTGGTGATCTTCAGAATTTAAACAATATTTCAATAAAGTTTTAATTTATGATTTACGAATTAGAAATAATATAATTATAATTACTAATATTTAATTAAAATAATTTGAATTATTTGTAATTTATGAAAGAAGAATAAAAATTTGCTTTTTTGTTTAGTAACGTATTTGCCCTTCTTCACTATTTGAGAGATATACTGAAACGTTAATAATTAATTTTATTATTTAAAATGTATATAAACTTTTAATACATAGAAGAGTTGTTTTTAAAATGGGTCATTTTAATTTTTTTAAGACAGCTCATTAATGTTTAAAGCTAAATGTACATCTTTAAAACGTCTTATGTTAATTAGCAGAATTTACTGTAAAAATATTGTATAATTATTTTATTACCTAAGGAAGTTTTATCTTGTATTACACTCAAGCAATTATAATAATAATTTTTTATATTTTATTTTATTCAAATATGGAATTTTCGTTAAAAAAATCTTCGACGTGCTTATATTATTAATTACGGTAGTTTAAATAAATCTCAATTTAAATTTTTTTAATAAAATGTGTATAAAATTTTAATTTTCAAATGCAGTATAAAAATTAAAAATTAGATGAATTTTAAAAATAAATTTTCTGTACTAACAATAAGAAAATGTAAAATAAACTCCGAGAAAGCTTTATATATAAACTTTAGGTTATATATAACTCAGTTAATCCTAAGTTATAATGAAGTATTTCAAACAGATCACAAGGTGCAAAGAGTAATTACATCGATTATAGATTTAAATTTTATTTTTTCCCTCTCTTGATATGGATATTTTTTAGCATTTATCAAATTATTCTAAATGTTATTTGAAAATTTTATTTAAAAGAAATACTTCAGATATTAAAATAAATTATGTTAGATTTGTGCCTTTTTCATAAAATTCTTTCCTATTTCTGTTTGAAGTTTTTTCTGTAAAAGACGAAGTTTATTATATTATGAAAATATAGAATAAAATGCGTATACGTAATTAAAAAAGAACTTTTATATTATCACGTTTCTAACTGAATTTTGTCAAGGAAATTGACAAAGTGAGTGTCAAATAATAAAACATAGTGTTTATAAATTATTGATAGTATTTAAGTCATATCCTCTATAAAAACCTGTTGATCGACGCAATATAGTGCAGATGTAATGCTATTAATCGATATAGTCTGCAAAGTTCTAGAATAAGTTTGCTAACTACTGAAAATATAATATGCTTTATTTATTAATCTTACTTATCTATAATTCAAAAATTTATATTTGTTACCATTTCTCATTTGTTAGCAGTCTTCATTTATTAAAACCATATTTATTCAAGACAGTATTTATTATGTCTTTGCAATTCTGTATTATAAATATATCCTTCATTATTTATCTTGAGTTGTTTTTATATATTTAATCTTATTTTCTTTCTTTATTGATTCCTACAGGAAATGATTTGGAAAGAAGAAAATTGTATCTGTTCACAAAAGAATCAAACCTGGTTCCCTCTTACTATCAACCCAGTGTTCTTTATTTTAGCTGAATAGATTTATTTTACAAAAATAACCTGCATAATTATATATATATATAATTATGCAGGTTATTCTAAATTCTTATATATATAAGAATTTTTTTAAAATGAACAACATACAAAATAGAGGATATACTGTTAATTCTAAAATAATTCTTACCTGTTAGATATTTGAAACTAAAAATCAACGTTCAATATACATCATATAATTTCAAGCTATTATTTTAAATTAGGCATTTTTTTCACTTATAATTCAAATGTAAAATAAGAATTCTTAGATTTTATAAAAATGAAAACAAGCTGTTTCAGAAGGTTGAGCTGTAAATCTTTCAAATTGGCTCACGTTTAATGATAACAATTACTTTCCGAGTTTCATTCAAACAACAGATCAACTTTTAAATAATAAACATATTTTCAGGTTTTAATAGGACGGTATATAATATGCTTCTCACACTAATTTTTATACGCCAAAGGTTTTCTTTTCTTGTTAGTGTTTCGAATAAAATCTTACTCAGATGGAATAGAATAACTGCTAACGAAATACAGTATGTAGAATGTACGAGATATCATTATCGAGTAATTGTGAAATGTATAAAGTTTTAACAATTTCGTGTTCAGTCTAGCATCAGAATAAAGAGTTTGTATAGTATATATTAAATTAAATATATATTTCATATCATCGAATCGAATTTTAAATGAATGTTTTCGTTTAAAATTCGCGCAATCTTGTATTTTATCAGAAATAATTACTAATCAGAAGTTAATTTGAAAGTCATTACAACAATATGTAATGTAATTTTTAAATTTTTCATATGATGTGTGTGTGTGTGAATCCAATGCGTGTCAATCTGTTTATTGTTTTGGAATTATTGAAGTAAAAATATTTTTTAAAAAACTGTAAAACAATAACGTTAACGAATCAAGGAAAAAATCAAATTTCTGTAACTTTTTATATACTACAGTATATCTATATTAAAAAGAAAAGTTTAGAAAAACTTTGGTAATAGAATTNAAAGCAAAATTGCAGTTTTTAAAATAGATTTTATATTTATCCAGCTAGTAGATTTTATCTATCTTCATTCTGGAGTTTCAAAAATTTTTTAAACTTGGTATTTATATCATATGTTATTGTGCTTCCTTGTACTAAATATAAAAAATTCAACAAAGTTGCTTAACTGTCCAGGCAACATTTGGTGGCGCCATCTGTTATGACATTTCATTAAACAGTTTTTTATATTTTTAACTATTATAAAATGGCAAAAAGCTTAATTTTGAGGGCAGAGATGGGTTTTATAATAATAAAAAAAATGTAAATGCTAATAAAGAATAAAATTTTCATTAATCCTAACACCACTGGAGATACGCACGATCCCCTTTATCTCCTCAACCTTCAACCACTAGAATTTAATAGCATCAGTCCTCTTAATAAATAAACCTGCAAAATTTCAGATATTTCCGATAAAAAGCAAATGAGTTATTAAGCTTGAAAGAGGATAAACAAAATCATGCCAGCCACACACATTAACATCCATACATACAGAAATTACTATAAAATTTTTTGGTATTTCTCGACGTTTCAA
>NW_019390286.1:0-959 GCF_000671375.1 Centruroides sculpturatus
GAGTTTTACTGGGAGTAGTCAGTATAAAACAAGTCAATGTTTTTATGAATTTTCAGTTCAAAAAATTAATAATTTTTCGCTCTTTCTAGGCCGTAATAAATAATTTAAATTAACTAAACGTTTCGGTGTTTTTTTTCTTTAAACAATGATACCGTACTTGTTAGTTTCTTTAAGGAAGTATAAAAGGTTTCTTTTTTTTTGCGAATTTATAATGTATGGTTGATGATTACCTGCATTGGTCTATAATATATCCATCTCCTCTCAATAAAGTTTTAAGAAAACTCGATAAGATATATTTATTATTAAATAAACTAAGTAATTTACTGTTTACTAACATTCCATACGTTGCATGGTTTACACTAGGTCTTTCCAGTTTACATGAAAGAATCAAATACTGTGATCGCAAACTCTATTATAAATATCTTAATGGTGTTTTTTTCGGCTTCTTGGCTTCCTCTTAGAACAGCCGTAAAGAATATAATCGACACATTTTATATTTTGCACCTTTTTTTAAAGTAAGTAACAGGATATAAGTGCCAGAAGGCATTTCAACTCTGTCCATTGCTATGCAAAGGATATGCTGGGTTTATTCTTTTACTGTCATAATCGAGATTTCACCTACATTCGACTTCGTTTTCTTAACTAAAAATTAAACTAATAATATGACGTCAGTTTTTCTATTTAAAAAACGAACAGCTTCGGTATCATTGTTTTTATAAAATGAAAAGCGAATAATTTTATTAAAGGACCCAAATACAGTCGATCCCCCTATAATAAGATCATTGATTTTTCCGTTTTATCTGAATTACATGTTGTACGAGTCACTTAGATTTTACAAATACGTGTGCCGGACTGTGAATGGCTCACATATTTGTAAAATCTAAGTGACTCGTACAACATGTAATTCAGATAAAACGGAAAAATCAATGATCTTATAGGGGGGTCGACTGTATAAAATT
>NW_019390286.1:2323-3538 GCF_000671375.1 Centruroides sculpturatus
TATTACGGCCTAGAAAGAGCGAAAAATTATTAATTTTTTGAACTGAAAATTCATAAAAACATTGACTTGTTTTATACTGACTACTCCCAGTAAAACTCATAAAGTATTATAAAGTATTCAATATTTTTTTAAATAAATAAATACCATATTTAAATTTTTTCTGCCTTACGCTGTTATTCCTTTCTATTAAACGAATAATAAGTTTTCTTGTTTTTGAAATAAAATGATTTAAGAAAAAAAAAACCAATAAATTCTCATATTAGGAATATTAATTAACTTCAAATGTCATTCTGCAGTGTTTATTAATTTTTAATAAAATTTATAAAATTACTTTAATTCAAAAGTTGTATTCAAAACTCCTTTAGGATATTACTAATTTTTGTAAGGAAATGTTAATAAATTTGCTTTCACAGAAACTAAAATACTTTCACTATCAGACAATATAAAAACAGAAAATTGATTATTTTTGAATTTAAAGTGCACAATAAAATATTTAAAATTTTTCCAAGTAAAAATAAGTAATAATATTAAACAATTTTATACGCTTAAGTTTTTTATATCATTTGACACCAGACAATAAATTCGTGACGATAATAATAAATGAAGTATTTACTGTGTGTTTGAAGCATCGAATGTACTTGTTAAAATTTTTCAAGTAAAAATAAGTAATACTATTAAACAATTTTATATGCTTAAGTTTTTTATATTATTTGACACAAGACAACAAATTCGTGACTATAATAATAAAAAAAGTATTTACTGAGTGCCCGAAGCATCGAATGTTCTTAACCTAGTTTTGAAAGTAAAAAACACTGCTAATATCGCTTTGCAATGCTATTTTACTCGCTGCGAATTGAGAAAATAAATAAATCATGCACGAATATCAACAGCATGTATACATGAGTATCTGTTATACTATCGACATATCAAGAATAAATTACAGTATATAATTTTGCTTTGCCGTAATATCTAAAATTACTTATGTAGGCAAGCGTGATATGTCTACATTTACTGCGCTATTTCCTTTCTGTTGTTTCGTGTACTTACTAGAACAATATGAAATACGTATTATACGAGTAATTAAATTTATATAACGATAAATGAAAAATTCAATCAAAACCAGCGTGTAATTATGCACTAAATTGATTTTCATATATATTATGATATAGTTGATTAATTACTCGGCAAAACAACGAACAAAAGAACAATACAGAT
>NW_019390287.1:0-1756 GCF_000671375.1 Centruroides sculpturatus
TAAAAGGGGATCAATGACAACAGAGTTCATTGATCATCTGTCACTTAAGGTTCGCTATTTCGTTATTCACCAGCCTCAACTCTCTTGGACGGTTCTCCTGCCATTCAACTATTTGGGACTAAAATAAAATTTTTCAAATATAAATAAGAAGCGAGTTATTAATATAGCACAAAGTTTACACTTCAACCAAATTAAAATTGAACTTTGAGCATGCTGCAAATATGCTAAAATTTATACGGAGAATAGAAACGTGAATAAATATTTACAGTACATATACAAGATAATACACAATAGTCTAAAAGTATGATACAAACTAAAACGAGAGAAAGAAACAGCAAAATACAGAGATTTTTTTTTTAGTCTTTGCAATAAGACATTATAAATAATTTTTATCGATGAAGATGCTTTGTATGAAAGTGGACTAGCTAAATCAAATAAATAAATATAATACTTTACTTTTACAATAAATTAACCACAGAACACATCTAAGTACTTTCAGCACATACCGAATCTATTAAGGTATAAGAGTAAAGAACTTACATTAAAAATCAGAGGATGATTATGGATTATATCTTAAATCAATAAAAGATAGAATAAAACTTATTTAAATACTTACTCATCATACTAGTTGTTTTTGATACGTGGCACACTTTGGTTTTCTATGCTTTTTTAGAAAAGATCCAAATATAAAAATCTCTCTTCATTTCAACTGTTTGCATTGTCTCGTTTTGGCTTGCAATATCATTTTTAAATTATACAGGTTGCAAACGAGAGCAATTTTATTGCTCGTAGTGGGATATAAAATACGACTTATGCTCGGCATAGTCTAGAGATTGCAACCGCAAACGCCTCTCGAACTTAGACGTCTTAAAAAATGTTTGCAACGCATTACGAAATATGTATTTTTCTTCCTTCGTACAAAATCTACTTATAAAAATACAATTCCATCTTTGATTTTTAATGTTTGAATTATATAAAATTTCTATATAAACATTTGATCACTTTGCAGGATAATTTTTAATCATCATTATCACAATCTATATAGGAAGTTTTGGTTAGAAATAAATACTTCTTTTGTCGTATATCTAATAATAGACAGATGTCATTGTCTCTCCAGATATCTTTTTTATTTTTCTGTCAATAGCCGGACACGTGCTCAGCAGCCATCTTGTATTTTCTCACACGCTTGGGATTGTGGGATCTCTCTTATGACTGGATCTAGTTTCAAGAACTCTCTCGAGGCAATCGCGATTTAACCTCGTTTCAGTCGAGATTGAAATGGTCGAGAGAGGTCGCACCACGGAACAGTCGCCAACCTTGGTCACAATCTAGATTGAAATGCTCGGTGCGAACGGGGTATTATACCCCATTTGCACTGAGCATTTTGATCTAGATTGTGACCAAGGTCGGCGACCTCTCTCAACTGTTTCAATCTTGACTGAAACGAGGTTCAATCGCAATAAATTCATGAGAGTTCTTGAAACTAGATCCAGTCATAAGAGCGATCCCACAATCCCATGCACATGAGAAAATACAAGATGGCTGCGGAGCACGTGTTGGGCTACCAACAGAGAAATAAAAAAGACGTTTGGAGAGACGATGACGTCTGTCTATTATTAGAGGTATGGCAGGAAAAGTATTTATTTCTAACCAAAACTTTCATTTTGTTTGTTGGTGTTCGTGACTTATCGTGTGGTTATGTCAGTTTTATCATTGCATGTAATAGCCAGGTTCTTCTCAAGTGGACTGCCTGTGC
>NW_019390287.1:2248-3477 GCF_000671375.1 Centruroides sculpturatus
GGTAACGCGGGGTCGGTTGACAAATTTTCTCGCAGTAGTGCAAAAGTTCTACTCACTTCGCTTGAAAGTGTCATATTTCTTCCCCACTTACAAACAAACCCGATGGCAATCGGTGAAACAGGAGATAAATTACAGCGAGTTGAAATTTGATATGTTTATTTTTTTGCGTTTTTCGTATCGAATTACATAAAAATAAATATTAAAAAATTCATTTTGTCAATACGCAAGTAATTTATATCACTAGATAGAAAACAAAGCGCAGAATCCAACTAAGAAACTGTAGTTTCTTTACGCGATAGATAAAATTGAATTATTTCATATTAAAAACACTGGGTCTGTAAGACCCATGCGACTCAAGTAAGGGCCCCATTCCTAGCGACTTACGGAGGGTTAAGTATGTAAATTTTCTTTTCTCGTCTCCATACACATGGTCCTTCGCGAAAATTGTTTCAATTTTGCCATATCTCGACGCTTCTGCTTCTGGTGTTGCCAGATGTTTTTCCCTTATTCAATAAGTGCTTAGAACCATATAAGGAAATTTATAGAGATCTTTTAACTAGAAGCAAGCAATCTAAAATTACATACACTTTTTGCAAAAGGTAAAGCATGAATCTGAAAATAATGCAGAGGATAACAATAAATTGCCGAAAATAAAACGCTCTCGGTTAATAATAATTCCAAAATATTTAAGAATTTATTAAAAATACAATTCCTTTAATATAACACTTAAGAAAATTTTAATGTGCAAATACTCAAAATCAGGAAATAGGTACCATCTCTGTTCATTAGTTTATTTTAAAAGATTTAGTACATTTCTAATTTTTCATTAGAAGTAGGAATTGCAACTTCAAAGTATCTAATTTTAATCTGGGATTCTCCCAAAAGGCAATAGAGTAGATTCCATTTAATTCCGTGAGGAAACAAAGCTCGTCAAACCTAAGTTTAAAAATAGCTGATAAATAATATTTATAGATTTTTTGTTTAAAACTCGTCCTTCAATAAAATGCTGACAAATGAAGGCAAGTTCTCACAGGATAAACATTGCTTCTAGCTGTCTTGATTTGGTCTATGTATTTTATGCTTTATATATTCGTACACCATATTAGTGATAAAATCTATCATATTTGTCAATAAAGGCATACCTCGACTTACGTCGGTTTCGAGTTACGTCGTTCCCGATTATACGTCGCTTGTTAAAAAAGTATATGGAAAAATAAAAATCAAGTTTA
>NW_019390288.1:0-3384 GCF_000671375.1 Centruroides sculpturatus
GAAAAACTTACTTTGGACAATTAGCAACCAATTTACATACTGATTCATCTGTAACTTCCCAACAACTTGTTAAATCAACATATTCTAAGTTTTTACATTCTAAAGCAAGTGACATTATTGCTGTGGCACTAACCCAATGACAGTTTTGCAGTGATAATTTTTTTAATCCTCGGCACTTAGTTGCTAAAATTTGTAAATTTAAATTAGTGAGAGCAGAACAACCAGAAATATCCAAATGCACAATACTTTCATTTGTCTTCAATACTGGTGTTAATAAATCACTATTTAACCATTTACAATTCCTTAAAATCAAAAATTGAATGTAAGAATTATTCATTGAGATAATTTGAAAGGCTTTGGCATTAAATTGTCCACTAACTATAGAGAGATCAATAGATTGACATGATCTGAAATACTCTGTCACCAAACAAAGGACTTCACTTGATACACGTCTTAGACGAAATAAATCTTTCCAATTAAGTAATGGTAAAAGATAAACAAATAAAACATCGTTCCATGGAATGTTTAAGAGAGATATAACAGCTTTTCTTTCTTCATCTGGCATTTTTTATTCTGAAAAACATTAAATCTATTTAAATTTTGAAATTCATTAAATAAAAACTTGATTCACTAAAAAATATATAATTTTAAATCAGGACTACAATTATTATTATTTTAATTAAAAATTAATTTAGTTATAATTCAAAATTTATTATAAAAATAATTTCAATATTGATAACTTATAAATTCACTTTCTTTCAATTTGACTAATATGTTTTGTATTTTTCTCCCCCAAAATTTCTAGAATTAAATATATTATGGAAAAATAACCTTGGAGAATGCTTAATGAGGAAATAAATAAATAAATAAGCAGACAAGAAACACAGATGATGTCAGAAGCTTTTTCTTTCGAGAGATGTTTGAAAATGTTAAGAAAATTCTTGAATGCATTTTCTTTTTCAACTAGTTACTTAGTTGGCCAGATGGCTAAGACAGTTAAAGTATTAACTGACTGCTCTGGGGACCAAAGATTGAAACTGGTTAGGTCAAAAAACTCCCAGAAACTTTTTGGGGTAGTCTAATCTGGATAATTCAGGCCTCATCTCTTGTCACTTGGCTGCTTCATTTTTGGTCCAGCCAAATCCATAATGGGCTTAAAAAAACTCACTGCTTAATTAAATGATTTATATTTAATCATTTGTGGATCTGGAATTCTTTCTTCTAAATAAAAATTCCACAATATTGAATATAAAAAGGATTAAACTATTAATAAGTAAAACTTTTTAATGAAAATTAAACAACATAATCAAATATTATANAAAAACTCACTGCTTAATTAAATGATTTATATTTAATCATTTGTGGATCTGGAATTCTTTCTTCTAAATAAAAATTCCACAATATTGAATATAAAAAAGATTAAACTATTAATAAGTAAAACTTTTTAATGAAAATTAAACAACATAATCAATTATTATAATTATATATTCAATATATATGAGGTCAAACAGTTGATCCTATATAATAATAATATAGGAAGATCAATTATGAATATCAATTAATACAAACTTTTTTGGTTCTCTTGAATCTCCAATATTAAACTTATGCTAAAATGTTCGGATGTTACAAAGTATTACAAAGTATATCAAATTAAACAAAAATTTGCACTCGTTAACATATCGCTGTGCTAAAAATAGATAACAGGATAAGAAAAAGCCAATTTTATTGCTTAAACTTGAATGTCATACAAATTCTCCCAAGAAAAGACTTTAAACCTTCCAACTAAAAATTTATTTTAGCTACTCCAGCAATCCAGTCTGACTTCTTTCTGCTTTAAACGTTCAGGCCTATGACTAATGTTGGGTGATCAAAATCAAAGATACTACTTTATTATCCCCTTTTGCTTTCATTAAGGAACTACAGTAGGTCAGTCAGGTTATCAACTTGTTCCTCTAAACTTCAAAACAATAGAACCATATCCCATTCCTATTGCTCTATGCCAGTGACTGTCTGATCTCAACAGCTGTATTGATCAATTTCAAACAAACAATAAACCAAAAGAGAAAGACACTATCATTGTGCTTGAAATTCAGTTTATTCTGATTTTACCTTTTTGAGAAAAGACAGAGCAAGCTCATTGCAGTGTGCTTTTGATCACAATGTCTGAGTCTAGATGAAAATGAAAAAATTTGTCATTGAAGACAAAGATAGAGATCATTGCAATCTTTCTCTTGTACTGTAAATAGCAATTCTGTTTATATATCTTGCTTTAGTTTTGTTTTTATCATTAAAACACAAAGCTGAATGCTATCTGGTTAATTAATAAAAACTGAAAACAATAAATCATTATTTTTAAAATATCTTGTTATATTAATATCCTTATTTCAAGAGTTGTCTAGATACAAGTGTTGATAAAAAAATAAAATCTCCTACTACAGTGGTGCACACAAGTTTTAATCTTCAGGGAAGAGTTGAATGGATAAAAATTTTTAATGCAAACTCAATAAAATTCTCACCTTATGTGATTGCTAATTCATAAGTAATATAGAAATAGAACACATGATACAAAAATAAATTTTAATTAGTAAATTTTCCAAAATTATTTTCCTAGTGTTTCTTTTCCTTTTACTTTGGAGAGTGCCAAGACCCCATTGGCCCATACCTTGAGTGAACCATTGTTCTACTACAGTATTACATGGAGTTTGAGGCAGAATGCATAACCATCACCATTTGATAGTCATGAGTATCTAGTTTGTATGTGTGAAGTCTCAATTTGTTTGTTGCATCCAGCTAAGTCTCATCATATTAGAATAACAAGTGTTGTGTTTATATTCAAAATTCCTAACATTACACAAATTTTAGAATATTAACAAATGTCCTTAATTTTATTTTTATATAATTCTCTTACTTAAATAATTTTTAAAATATTTTTTTTCATACAAAGCAGTGTCAGTAATTAAATTTTTAATATTGAAAAGTTGTATTCAAACAAGAAACAGTCAATTCAATGAAATAATATAAAATCTTATGAGTATTTGAGATGTATTTACACAATAAGACTAGGGGAAAACAAAAACTTTTCTTATGCTGTATGCAAAACTGACTACAGTAAGGAAAACAGTAAAAAGGGTAAGCACTTGAAATTACATAGTAGTCCATACTTTTATTATAACTCAAGTTTGACATCATTAAACTTATGGTTGTTCCTAAGAATAGAGTGAAAGTTCAAGCTACTGCATAGGAATGGATTAAAGAAAAATAAGTTTTTTCATACATAAAGCACAAGGAGGAATTGATAATTTTAATATATGTGTATATATTGGGTTGTTCAGAAAGTAAGTTTGTTTTTTTTTCATGGAAAAAAACACAATATTTTTATAATAA
>NW_019390289.1:0-3381 GCF_000671375.1 Centruroides sculpturatus
AATTATGTAATACACAAATCGATATTATACAGTCTACATTTTCCGGTAGTGCCTGAATTCGTCTATTGTATATTCTGAATTTTTGACTCAGAATCCCAAAAATATTTTCCACAATTCTCCTTACTCCGCACAAACGATAATTAAAAATACGTTTGGGAATATCCAGTTGTCCTCTCGAATATGGCCTCATCAAATACTTCCTGAAAGGAAAAGCCTCGTTCTCTCGTCCTCTACAATTACATAAGGAGCTTCATTTGTTGTACTGTACCTGCCAGCAGAGCATTTTGTGGAATAGATAAAATACATCGTTCGAGTGATTTTCCCAGATTAGATTGAGCGAAAATCCCGCCATCGCTATTTTTTCCGTAGGATCCAACATCTACATCTGTAGTTAGCATCTACAAGTGCTAACAACGCTACAGAGAAAGTTTTCTTATAGTTAAGAAATTGGGATCCGCTATTAGGAGAAACTTGGATGACTATGTGTTTGCCATATATTGCTTCTAAACAATTAGGAAAATTCTAAAGTTCGTAAAAATGCTTAGCAATATCTTGCCACATTTCTTCTGTAGGTTGACGCAACATTTCTTTCACGAGTCTTTCCACAATCACTTTACAATTTGATGTACTGTACTGTAGCATGTCCAAACTGGTAACTGAACGAAATTGTGGTTAGTGAATCTCCTGTGGCTAAAAACCTAAAAAAAAACAGAAACAGTAATAAGCATAATCCCATGATGTGTTATGTTATTTATTGATATTTATTATAATGTTATTAATGTGTTTTATAGCTGTTATGTTAATTATACATATTTTTTTAATTTATAGGACCAACATGTAAGATGGAGTAATATTCATGATAATTATAGAAAATCATTTAAGAAAATTGCAATCAAATGTGGCCAAATGGCAAAACGAATTAAACACTATAAATACTAGATCAATTAAGCTTTCTCAACAAATTTTTTGCTGAAAGAGAAACAGAAGGAAATATTGAACCTCGAGAGGCTAAATTGAAGATTGGAAGACAAGATGACGAACTATTATAGATCATGTACTGTACAAGCTATGAAGGAATCCACAGTAAATTCACCTGACCCACAAGACTTTAGGAGTGATGATTGCTGTACAAGTGACACTAATGCTCAAACTTTACAAAAGACATTTAAAAAAAGAAAGTGCTTCATCCACATTGATGAAATATATTCTTTCGAAAAACACAAGCCAAAATTCTACACCTACAACTCATCCAGTTGAAGCTTTCTTGTGTGGCATTTCTTCAACTTTAAAAATGTTAAATCCATATTTATTGAATTTAGCAAAATCAGAAATATTTGCGATAGTACAAAAATATGAAATGAAAATGCTTACACAGCAGCCAACACAAGCACATGAAGCATACAGAATTTTGCCAGAACCCATGCTAAATACTTTTTCGTATGCTTCAAGCAGCTTAAGTTCATCATCAAATGATCGTGAATTTACATTACTAATACCAAATTCCATAGAACAAGACAATATTAAACATCAATACTTGTCTCCATCTATCAAAAGCTTTGTAAACCATATTATTCAAGACTAAATTCAATAATTTGATGAAAGCTAAACTTGCTAGATTTATGTTTATGTATTTCATTAAAAAAAAGTTTATCTAATAACTAATTTAATTATTTTATGTATTTAAGTCTGAATTTTTATTTAATTGCTTACCTGAGACAAACTGCTAAACATTCCTTCGGTGTTATGGCTAATCTCCAATGAGTGTCATGTTTCTTCAAATATTTCTGTTTTGTTCAATAAAACATGAAATGCATGTTGGGACATTTGAAAATATTCGAAAAATTTAGATTTGTCATCTATTAATTCTTTATGAAAGAGTTTCATACTCTTTTATTCTTAGATTCTTCANCATCACTGTTGTGGGTAATTACTCATCACTGTGCTGTTCTCGATGTCACTGTCACCAAATGGTCACTGTTGTGTGTAAATGGACCCTAAGAAGGAATACCAGGTCTGTTTAGGGGGATTTTTGCAACAGAAGGTTGGAAACACTGCAACATGCTCATTTTCTTTCACACACAATTTTAGGATCGCGTTACATTGGTAAATCGGGCTGCCTGCATTTTCTATTCTTCTGATGATAAGTAATTTTAAGTATCTATCCAAAATTTAAAAAATTATATTAAAAATGTTTATTCCTTTCCTAATTTCATTTTTGTAAAATTTTATTGTTTCAAGAACAAACTTTTGTATACAAATATGTGCAATTATTTACATTATAGAAATGCCACATTTTTCATATTCTTGTAAAATTGAACCAATTTAAACTAATTATGTTGATATTAATTAACAAATTTGTTAGCTACTATCAATGTAATTATAAAAATGGACCAGCTCTGAATTTTCTTAGCAAGCATTGTTATGTAGTAATCATCTCTAATACACTTTGCTGATATTAATAACAATCAGTTCATTATAAATAATAATGAAAACCCTAAAAATATAAATTTAACAAAATTGCAATAGTTTAGTAATGCTATGGCAGCATTCGGTAATACAGTGGATTCCGCTTAATTGGGCCACTGGTTAATCGAGGTAGCTGATTTATTGGGCCAAATCTCAAAGAACGGAAATCAAACTAATAAACTAATACATGATTTAAATGCTTAATTGGGACAGTAGAAGAAAATTAATTTAGCAATTTTTGATACATTTTAGGGATCTTCCGAAAATACTGTATATCAGCAGTATGTATCTAATTTCATTTCGGCCTAACAGTTAGCAAAGATAAAGCTATTGTGTCTTTTGCTCGAGCAATTCGGTCTTTCCGAAGGGGAGTCAGCATAGCAAGATATATCACACCTTGATCTTGTCTGGAGCTACTGACCCTGCTTTGGATTGGATCATTGTTGGTGTAATGATGATATTGTGTAAGGAACATGATTAGTCAATTTAAACTGGTAATGAACGCTGCCGAGGAGAGATCACTGAGGAACACAATTGGTTAAATTTGAATTGGTGGTGCATGCATCTGAAGGAAGAGATTGTTGGCGAAAAACATCACGCAGTGTGGCAGACCTAGATTAAAGCTATAACCAGCAAAGTTGCCGACTGGTTGGCTGTCAGCTGTCAACAACTATATATTTAGTTTGTTTAATTGGGGCACCCACTTAATTGGGCCAAAATGGACTAGTCCCAATTAAGCTGAATCCACTGTATTTAAAAATGTCAAATTTAAATTTGATTTCTTTTTTAAACTTTCAAGCCTTTACTTTTCAAGAATGCTTCATCATTAGGTTCTCTTCCCAAGAAATCTCTCAGCATATCGAATCCATCCTAAAGACAAAAATATTTTCCATAATTCCTGTGTATAAACATGAC
>NW_019390290.1:0-3398 GCF_000671375.1 Centruroides sculpturatus
ATTTATCAAGATGTGAGAGAGAGATTGTTTTGGCCTCACTTTACAGATTCATTTTTCAAGTACTTGTAAAGTTTCACAAAATGTCACACAGACCATCTGTGAATTTTAATAGGCATTCACTCTTCTGACACTAAAAATTCAATCACCAATTGCCACTTTGTTCAGAATGAGAGAGACAAGTTTACATCTAACTTAACTGTTATGCAACAAAGCAAACCAAGACTTCACGCATAAAGACAAAAACATTCACTGCTAGTAAATGGTGACTGTCACGTGTTTCTGTACTTCAGAATGCTACAAAAGGAGACATTATTTATCGATTGACGCTTGTACATATTTAATTTTTGAATTTTAATAATTTTATTTAATGTATAAATAAGTTTGAGTTTAAAACATTGGTGTAAACCTGCACATTCACTCTTATATTTTTTTCTGGTAAAGTATAAGAAATTTATAGGAAATATTTTTAATTTTATATCTTTGAATTTTAATAATTTTATTGTTCAGGATCAGCATTTTTACCAGCACCTGAAGTTGATGTTGGTGTAGTAACTTTCACACCTTTGAAAGAGCCTTTGATTAAATGTCCTTTTCCATTAGTAGAAAAAGTTAATCGGACTCTGTTTCACACGAGACAGAAAATGTGTAAACACACTGTGAAGTAAGTTATATAGATATTCTGCATTAAAAAATAGTTTAAAAATACAAAACAAGAATGATTAAACTAAAATAACTAAATTATTTTAGATTGTTATTTCCAAAAAACAGACAGCAGTTGTTGAATGAAGTTTTTCGTCAGACAGGAATTGATCCAGAAACGCCTCCATTTAAATTAACTAATGAAGAAATTGGTCAAATCTGTATGTTATATGAGCAGTTTTGTAATGAATATTCAGATATTAGAGATTATAATTTTAGATGAAATTATTTAATATATAAGAATCATTTTGTATAAATTGTTATATATTGTATAATAAACTACAATAATTTTAGAGACTATAACCCTAATTTTATAACATTTTTTCTCACATACTCTTTCTGATTTTTCTATAGAAGAAGAATTATATAATGTTAGTAGTAGTTGATGACATTTTACAACTATAGAACTATGCATAATATATTATTTATTATACAGTACACCCTTTTATAACATGGTAGATATGTTCAGTGTTTTATGAAATTCATGTTGTATGAGTCTTTAAATACATGAGCCAATCACAGCCCGGCACATATACAGTTTATGGCTATGGCTGTTTGAAAGGTTTTCTTCCATAAAATTAATCGATTGTAGACTAATTTGACTGAACATTTCCAAAACATGTATAATTTTTTGGGACTAATCCATATAAACTATGCTATAAACAAAAAATTATAGGATTACTTACCGAGTGTGCACCGTTCAATGATGCCATTGCTTAAGCTTGTTTTCGTCGTGGAGCTTGTCATAGAATGGTGCTCATGTGCTTCATGATAAATTATTTTTTTTTGGCGGAAAATTTGCTTAACTTTGGAGACATCATTAATATAAATATAATTTTTATGGCCATTAGAGCAGCGGACCTAATGTCCGCTGCTCGTTTAAAGTAAATGGTTTGTGCAATATCCACTGTTGGTCTAGATTTGACCAATCCTGTCGCAACACAAGTTGGTGAGGACATTTTACTGTATCATATGAGTCTCTTTTAGTGTATTTATACGAATATGATTGCAATTTTTTTGCTGTTGTATACGAATCCATATTATATGAACTCGTTTTATAGAGAGGTCTACTGTATGTGAATACAAGTTGCCAGCAGATACAGTAGTTGATTAACTGCTTAAGCCCCGAGCAATTTTTGATATAAATGTAATTAAACATAAAAAATACTTAAAACTGAAAAAAAAGAAAGAAATGCGTTAATTTTGAAGAAAAAGCTTCAAATTTTATTTTCCTTTGTCACGCCTTTCTGTGAAATTTGACACTGATGAATCATTGTTTACACAGCTGGATGACCTTGAGAACAGCTGGAGTCGGATTTCCCGGGACATTCTCAGAATTCTCGGGAGGCAATAGGTTTATAGTAGGGTGAATACTAGTTGGCTGTATATTTTTAAATATTTTTAAAAAATTAAAACTTTTATTGTGATTTCCGTCCCCCCAACTTAATTAAACTTATATATAATAAAATCTATTAATTAAAAAAATTAAAAAACTATTGGAGGTCGTTTTTGATATCAGAAAGTAGCTTTAAATAACTTTACCAAAGTAAAATCCGTGCACTACAACTTTAGAACGATTAATTAAATTTGATAAAAAAATCCCATTAAAAAACAATTAAGCGTTAATTGTGCGTCATTAAAGGTTGATTAAAAAAAAAAATTTCAAAACTCCCCTTAAGGACCATGTTTTATGTGGTCCTTATGTGGTCCTATGTAACTTGCCCGAGATATCTCGAGCTTGAGGCTTAAGGGGGGGCTACATTTATGGAGATGTGGTGTGTAGAGCAGTAACGAAAGTAGCATGGCAAGGAAGAAGTAATAGCACAGCAAGAAAAGCAGAGAGGAAACAGCTCTGATTAATTTTTTAGCATTCATTGTAATTACTACTAAATATATGGATAAATGATAATTTGATACTAATAATAGCCAGAAAAGTTAAGGAATAATTACTATTACAAATTACTATTTAGTGTTTACATTTCTTTTTTTATTTATTTTTGTTAACAGTCAATAATTATTATTATTAGTAATTAATATATTTTGTTATAGTAATTTTTTTTAAATAATTACTAAAACAAAATCATTTTATTAAAAATATTAATTACTGTTATTGGTTACAAATTATAAGTAAAACACTGCATAAATTTCATCAATAAGGAGAATGGAGNCACATAAAGAACTATTACACTGTTTATTCAAAATAGAACTTAACTCTAAACTTTGAAAATTTCTTCTTTCAATTTACCTGGAGAGATAATTGTTTTATCCCTCAGGCTATGAGGGGATTTTATATAGCAAAACCAGTTAAAAAACTTTTGCTTCAACCAATTTTGTCGCAAACAGATCAAAGCAATTTTGACCGATCTTGCGTTTAAAGAATTAAACATGGTAATTATGAGGGTTGACTGATAAATAAGGGTTCCATTTTCTATAAAATTAGTTTGGGGGAAAAAGGATAATGTGACTACAGTAGAGCGTCGATTATCCGAATCAATTGGGGACTGGGGTTGTTCGGAAGATCGATGTTTCAGATAACCAATTATGTATGAAAAAATATATTAATTTATCCCAGTTTGAGTTTAAAACATTGGTGTAAATGTAAAATTTTTTTTTTTTGGAAAACATTAGAATTCCTCGGAATATAAATACTCTATGGTAGATCATTGATTATCCTAAATAATTGAGGCAGGGTGGTTTTG
>NW_019390291.1:0-3417 GCF_000671375.1 Centruroides sculpturatus
GTTAAAAATTATTTTTAAATTATTTTATTGCTCACAAAACAAACAACCACTCATAATTAGAAAATTAAGTCTTGTTTAAATACTGGCAGCCCTTTAACGGTTGAACTGTGTTGCCAGCTAAAACACACAAAAATTTAACAAAAATAATATTAAAGTAGCCAAGACATAGCCAAATATTGTAGTGCACATTTAAAATTGTGGACATTTAAAATTTGCCAACTAGAACGGTTGGTTAACCGATGTGACAGTTAATCGGGGGTTGGATAATCGATGCTCTGCTGTATTAAAATGATGATTTTATTTTTTTCGTTTGTTTGTCAAATTTTTTTGTCTATATCTTCTGAATAAAAAAATAGTGATAAATTGTTAAAGGATTCTTATCAACTGCTATTACAGAAAAAAACTCATTTTATTATAATTCAAAATTTGGAACAGCTCTAAAATATTACTTAGATTCACTTAGACATAGAAATAACAAAAGTAAAATCTGACAAATATTTTTCTTGATTAAAATTTTATCATCATCTAAAGCTGCCTTTAATCAGTTAATTTGATAATTTTTATTATTTGAATAACAAATTATACTAATAAATATGAGGCGTATAATTAATAAATGGGTATAATTAATAAATAAATAATCGACATGCACTGGAAGAATACAATAATAAACTTTCTACAAACCTATAACCAGCGTGAAATATGTTCAATTGTTTAGGCTAACGTTTTCGGATCCCACTGGATCCTTCAGCTGGCATTCTAACGGATCGTTACAAATGGAACATAGCCTGATGAAGGATCCAGTGGGATCCGAAAACGTTAGCCTAAGCAATTGAACATATTTCACGCTGGTTATAGGTTTGTAGAAAGTTTATTATTGTATTCTTCCGGTGTGTGTCGATTATTTCTTGAGAATGCCTGAATAATGGGTCCTATGGTTTTGGTAAAGTTTAAGTACAAGTAAATACTACATATCCACAAAATGTCAAAATCAGTGCTGGGTTCTTCTTAGTAGAAGATCGACATTTCAATATTTTGACTAAAGAATTATGTATGAGAAAACTAACTATAAGATGGATGTTTGTGTTTGTTAACAATTGTACAATACATCCATGCTCAAGTTTCTCAACAGTATGTGAACTATTTCAAGAAAAATACAACTAATTTTGTGTGTAGATTTGTTACTACAGATGAGGCTGGGTCCACTTTCACTACACACTAGAAACAAAGGAGCAGTCAAACAATAGACAGAACTTTGATGCTTAGCACTAAAGAAGGCAAAGGCAGTTTCATCTTTAGAAAATGTCATGATGATGATTTTCTGGGATGCTAAAGGAATTATACTAATGAATTACTTTTTAGAAGGTAAAATAATAACATGAGGGTTCTATGTGAATCTTTTGGACCAATTAGACAAAAATATCCATGAAAAGAAATCAAGATTAGCAAATAAAAAGTCATCTTTCATCAAGACAATACATTTGTCACAGTAGCATTTTTGTGATCAGAAAAATCAACAAATTGAAGTACAGTTTGCTGCCATTTGTGTCTTATTCATCTCATTAGTTTTGTCCAATTTCTTTCAATTTTCAAACCTGAAAATTCATTGCTGGAAAGAAATTTTCATTATACAACAAGGGATTACATTAGTAAAAGCATTAAGAGCTTATATTACAGAGAGTCTGGAATCACACATCAGGGATGATGTAATAGCTTTGGAATGTCATTGGATGAAATGCATTGATATTTAAAGAGACCATATTAAAACTAAAAATAATTTCAGAAATGTATAAACTGATTTCTTATTTTATTCCAAGAACTATTTGAACGACCCTTATAATTAGTTCTCAAGCAAATAAATCAAACTTAAGCTGAAGTAACAAAGTATCATGATATGATACTTTGTTGCTTCAGCTTAAGTATCATTCATGATACATCTTAGCTCAATATGTCCACAGATTTATTTCATTATAATAGATCTATATTATCAAAGTCTCACAAATAAAATCATAAAGTTACTAACTATTTGTTTTTATCATTTAAAGCTTCTTCAGATTATGTTTTATTAATGAAATTTGAATAATATCATCAAAATATCTGTGGACATATTGGGCTATAATCTTTTTAATGAAAAAGAATGTTTCTTTATATTCTGCTCAGCTAATTTTCAGATTTGAAAAAAAATTATCAGGACTAAACCATAATAATTTTTGTATATGAATGTTGTAGGGCAGGGCTTCTTAAANATTGTGTATGAGATGGTTAGGAAGAAGTATCCTTTGTATTGATAATCATTGCTAGCCAGATATGCCATTATTTTAGAAATTGTTTTATTGTACCATAAATAATTCAGTTCAGTGCAAATGAGTGTGCCAAGGAGAAGCAAAACTTATAATTTCTATAACAGAAAGAAATGCTATTTTTTGTTATGGCGAAAAATAAATGCTGTCATTTAATTTATACCTTAGTATCTTTTACCAAAAAGAGATAACCTGGAACATTAATTACTGTGCAATTAATACAATTATGTTTTACAGAATAATTTCATTAGGGTAGATTATTGAGATTTCACAAATCAAATATGTCAAGTAGATCATCAGTGCTTTTAACTCATGAAAGTTGGTCACTCCCTGCTTTAAGTTGGGCAGGCCTGCTATATACAATTATATATATATATTTATAATGTAAATTATATTTTATATAATTTACATTATAATTTAATTTTTAATTATATGTTAAATGAATTTTTCGTTAGTGAATTGAATAATATGATTAAACCATTTTTAACTCAAAACATATTACAATAATTTCTTCATTTATGCAACCCTCCATTTATGCAAATTCACTTTAATATAATAAAAAATTTTAAATTTTAAATAATCAACTTTATGGAAATAAATAATATTTACATTGAAAAGCATTTTGTTTTCTTTATCAATAATCTCTTATATAGACATATATTTAAAAAAAGAAAAATAACTTTAGCTAAAACTTTTCTACCCCAGTAACAGTAAAATGCTGTATTTGAGAATATTGAACAGATTCATATTTTAAACAGCTTTCCACATCTCCATTTACACACTGATTTTGTGGAACTCTTTCTAATTGAAGGAATTACTGAATTAAATAATCAATTTGGATTTACTATCAAAGCTATGTTTTGTCCAATTAAATATACAAATGCTTTGAAATTTGCAATTAAGGAATGTGATTAAGTCACCATCTTGTATTAAATTTAATAATTAGAATTACATAAATAATTTAGAATATTCTAGAAGAGAAGATTAATCTGCAGCAGGATTCAAACCTACAATTTCTTTGTACCATACCAAACTCATATGCTTTTGTATATTTGATTTATTTAATTAGCCAAGCTATAGGTCAGTAATACAACTATATTTCAAAATCATAGAATGTTAC
>NW_019390292.1:0-3378 GCF_000671375.1 Centruroides sculpturatus
AAGACGAAGCATTCCTATGATAGATAGCCCCTGTAAATAACACTTTCTGGTACAGACGGATGTATTGCAGGGAAGACGAACATCATCAAATAGTATACTACTCTTGTCAGATTTTTCACATAACTTTGAGAGTGTAAAATAAAATAAATCTATAAATCTGTAGACTTTATAACTTAAATACTAAATATTAGTACAATAAATTAAATATTTCGATATTTTATACAAACACGTCGTTTAAAATCGAGCGTAGTTACTAAATTTAATATATCCCATAATTTAGAAACACATAAAAAGTTCTGTTGAAAAATATAGAACAGATATTTCTCTACACGATCTCTTTCATATTTTCTCCACTTGGTTATATTCTGACATTATTCCTATCGTTCGAAATGGAGTGAAATTTGATATTTCTGTACGAAAAATGAAAATCACGAAATTATTTTTTATTTTTTTCCTGCGAACAAAATGTAATAAAATTTAATTATTTATCGCAAATAGAAAAGAAATTTTCTCTTTTACAACAAAATTAATATTAAAATTTTATATACTTATATAAATTTATTAAAATTAATTTGATTGAAATTTAAATTAATATATTGAATCAATAGAACGAAACTGCAAAGAGCCGAAATTTTATAATTTAAAAACAAAAATGAATTTTTATACAAATAATTTGAATAATTGATTTATTTTATTTTCTAGTAAACTGAGTTTTCTTTTTCTTTTTATTATTATTGAATTTTCTAACCAGCTTTATATTCATAATAAACAATAAAAACTTGAAATTAATTCTAAATTAAAGCATTTAAAATTGATTTTAAAATAATTTAATGAAAGAATAATTAAAGTTAAATGTGAAATAAAGGAAAATTTTAAAAATGTTAACAAATTAATTTATTTTTCTTTTAATTAACATTTCATACTTACAATTTTGATTATTTGGAAGAAATTATTAAAAGGAGAAGAAAAAATATAAACGCATTTGCTAAGTAAATATCAAAAAATATTTCCGTTTTTCTATTTTGAGAAACTTATATTTTAATTATAATTAATCTTGTTTACTTACAAAAATATTTCGAAGTTTTATAAAATATTATTTCCTTAAGAGCATGTTATTATATTTTATTAAATATATTCTTTAATTTAAAAAAAAAACACAAAACAAATTTAAAGTTACGATATTAAAACTAAATATTTTTAAAATGGAACAACGAGAATGTAATAAAGTTAGACGCGTGCAGAGAAATAATTCGATTATGTCGAAGTGTTTAATATGTCAATAATCGAAGAAACAGATAAAAAGACAACATGCAGAATATTTATTTACGTATGTTTAAGTGAGAGTCCATCCACAGTAGAATCCACGTGGCTAGCAATGAGTCCATAGAGCCTTATATTGATTGGCTGCAAACAAGACTTGCCCGGCACATATTGGTTCGTCAGAGAGGCCGACTGCATTCCTGCCCACACATAGTGTTGTAGCTTGCACGACTGTCATCGCCCGGGTCCCTATCTGGGAAGCACGCTCTACCCTCCCTTCCTGGTCCCTTCTATCTCTATCTTCAAGGTAAGCCACATCGTACATCATTTACCGTAAAAATTACATATAAGATAAAGGTAAATTTTATTATTTATTCTAAATTTTTGTTATTTATTTCGGCGCATGCGTTCTTATTATCCTTTAATAGTAATTTCGTTGCACAGCATCACTCGTTTTTCTAAATAATTGATGAGTTTAAGTAACTCCAACAAACTCTGTGCAACTTTCGGAAAGTGGAACGACAAACTCTTTCCAAAGTTTTCGTCTATCTAACTCTGCCCTCCTCTTACGTCATTTGTGAGGGCCATTGTAAACGATCAATTCCATTCGAAACCTTGTGTTGTTGTCGTTGTCGTTACCGTATCAACTTTGCCAATTACCATACCGGGGTATGTTTGTTTATACAATATTTTATTTGTTTAGACTCTGTAACTTTTATGAATGCAGAATGCTGCCGCAGTACGGCGATAGCCTCCATGTTATATTGCGGCAAATAGGTTGGATTTTTGGCTTGGTTCCAAAACACTCCTGCTAGGGTATTAAAGTTTCTGCCTCTTTCCCAAAGGGAGATGTCTGTCTACTTACCGATTACATTGCATTTTGCTGCAGTCTATTCTCAAACTGTAAACTCTACTGATGAGGAATTAAGCATGGAAATCGTTTAAAATATCGAATTAACTAAGTTTTGTTACGTTAATATTACCATAACACTATGCTATCTGGTTACAAGCTCAGCGCATCTTTCGAGCCCGCAAAAACCCTTCTCCATTCTTGAATTCTCTAAAAATATCTCTCTTAGTTCTACATTTGAATTATGGTAATAATTATGAAATTTATATACCATTATATATATTTTAAATTTTTTGACTTTTTAATCGAGTGAGGAAAAAAAAAAGATTATAAAAGCTATCTTTAATGATGTTACGCTAAATGTTATAATTAGTAAGAATGTTATACAAGAAGTATATATACCAACACGTGATTGGTTACCATAGCAACCTTGGAATGACTGGCAACACTTGATGTTACCATGGTAACAATACTCATCATTATAGGGCTAGGGCATTGATTTTACTGATAAGATAGCAGTCACATCTGAACGTGTCTTATCGAAGTAGATTCAATTTACCATCACATATATACATATATATGGCTTATATGTTTCTATAATTTTTTTNAATTTATATACCATTATATATATTTTAAATTTTTTGACTTTTTAATCGAGTGAGGAAAAAAAAAAAGATTATAAAAGCTATCTTTAATGATGTTACGCTAAATGTTATAATTAGTAAGAATGTTATACAAGAAGTATATATACCAACACGTGATTGGTTACCATAGCAACCTTGGAATGACTGGCAACACTTGATGTTACCATGGTAACAATACTCATCATTATAGGGCTAGGGCATTGATTTTACTGATAAGATAGCAGTCACATCTGAACGTGTCTTATCGAAGTAGATTCAATTTACCATCACATATATACATATATATGGCTTATATGTTTCTATAATTTTTTTCTACGTGTTATTACGTTAGAATTTAATTCTTTTAATATTTTAAGAAGAGCAAAATATTAAAAAAATTTGTTTTTTATTCTTAAAGAAACAAAATGCTGACTGCAGCAAATCGTCTCGATTTCTGAACTGTGACAGGGAAGTCTAGCAATCTCTTTTCTGTACAGAAAGGAAATCAATTGTAAGAACTGCATAGACTTTCTTTTTTTTTTATTATAAAAATCGAATATTTGATTGTTGACAGTTTTATGATATCATACTTCGCATTTATAACGGATAAATTGCGCTAGAAAAATCAGTAATTTTATTTTAAAT
>NW_019390293.1:0-3611 GCF_000671375.1 Centruroides sculpturatus
CTGAAAAGGAGCTCTTTATTTTCGATCGAACCCATAATTCGGACTTCTCAATCGACCCCTGGTCGGGTCCTCACAAATGCATTATAGTAAGCATCTCCTGTAGCGAATCCATGACGCTTTATTTTGATTCCGCACTCAATGTAATACATTGAGAAAAAAACAGATTTTTATTACCTGTGGTACCCGGTTTTACTCGTAGAAATTTCCAGCAGAAAGGTGTACCTGCACACCGTTAAATCCGCCCATAAACAATATCTATGTTGATACTCTGTTAATATCATCTGATATACAGTGGACCCCTATAACACTGTTGATTATTCCGTGTTATATGAATTCCATGTTGTACGAGTCACTTAGATTTTACAAATACATCAGCCGTTCACAGCCCGGCACACGTATTTGTAAAATCTAAGTGACTCGTACAACATGGAATTCATATAAAACGGAATAATCATCAGTGTTATAGGGGGGTCGACTTGTACTGTATTAGTAGCACGGATTATACTGTACTTGCTCCGCTCCTGTATCATCAGAGACGTTTTCTGATTGGTTGTTGGTGGAAACGGTTTGTCGTGTTTACAAAAACTGATGTTTCCAAACTTCCTTTTCGGATAAATACGTTTTGTGACGTCAAAACCGGCCAACGTTGCGCAGAGAATACGATGTACTGTACATTTCAGTTTAGAGCCACGGATCCCGACCTTCTCTGATATTCGATTTTTGTTCGAATGACGTTCATAAACGTAAAACAAATTTATTTTCGTGTGAATTAAATATTGATTTCCTTGTATTCACTAATAGCGAAAAATAGTAGAATCGAAGCTTTAACCGCCTGCCTGCTAGATATTTGGCCGCCTTCGCCCGATTACATGAATCATTAGTAGATTTATAACTTAACCTGACCGATAAGAATTTACTGGTACGTTTTTATAATAGTTCTGTATAGTTGATAGGAGTTTAAAAAATTGCATTAAAATATTTGATATTTTTATTCCCATCTTATATTACTTATGGATTTTAATGCTAAACCAGTGATATTACGATTTATGTATGCGTTGTCGTAAAAATTTGTCTTTCCACTTTTTTCCCAAGACTACAAATATTCAAGTACAAAGTAACTGGTTTCAACTTATTTCTACTTAAGAATTTTATTTAAACAAAACCTTAACCGAACCAATCTCTAGCCGAGTACAATGGGGACTGGTTTCTTCGTAATATTAGACGTAATAAAGACAGAAATTTCCCATTTCAACGAGAGCGATCGAAAAGTTGTAAATGTTGGAAATTTCCGTGGACACCTGGTCTTAAAACGAATTAGTTAAAAAACAAATGATTTTTAAGTTTAACAAATTTACATTTTTATAGCTATGGTGAGAAACGTTTTAAATCTACAACAATCCTGTCGCGTCCTTTGAGATATACTAGTGATGCGACAAAAGAGGCATTTGACATTAACCTGTTTCAGCACCCTCGGGATTTGGCACGCTTGCATTCAGTGCACACCTACCAAGATTGCTCTGGTTCCATCCACGAGCCACTGGTAGAGAGCAATTTAACTAAGTGGATTGTTTTAAGATTTAAAATGTAAAAAATATTTTATGTTATTTTTATGTACGTTTCTTCACAAAACTATATTTATAATTTTCTTTAAAATTATATTCATACAATTGAATATTTTGTACCAGGTATGTAGGGGAAGGTGGGGCAGTATGAGGACGTTAACGTTTGAAAAATAATAAGATGGCAACCATTTAATGAGAACAATAATGTTTTTTATTCTCGGCAACTACAACATTTGGTAATACAGTAGAGCGTCGTTTATCCGAATCAATTGGGGACTGGGGTTGTTCGAATAACCGATTTTGTACGAAAAAATATATTAATCTATCCCATGTTGAAATTTCGTCGATGTTAAGCCTAACGTAAACTTTTTAAAATAATAATCGTGGCTATTGTATCGTTNCAGCGGCTACATTTATTATTATTTTCCGAATAAATAAATATAAAAGTTTCAACTTACTCGTATTTACTGTACCAGACGATAGTCACTTCGCGCATGCTCAGTTTCGCTATTTTGTAAGCAGACGATATTTGTTTTGGTGGAAAAAATTTTTATTTCGATTGTTATTTCACATTTTATTTCTCGTTAGGATAGTATTCAAATTAAAAAAATGATTTCACAAATAAAATAAAACGTAAATAATAAAGTAATACAGTATGTACTGTATAAATTTATTACAGTTAAATATGATTTAAAAGTGAAATATTTAATTTTCTACAAAAAGATCATTCTTATTATTTTATATATTCGAAAAAAATGATATATCATTTCTATCAATGACAACGAATTTAAAACTAGTTCGCTGCACTATATTGCGGTGTCTAGCCAGCGGCAGAATTCGTGGCCAACCTTGGGCAAGATGGGATACCCCCCGTCTTGCCCCAACGTGCACTTTTCGTACCGACTGCAAACACGAGCCAACTTTATTTCAAAACTAAACAATTTCGGTCTTAGAGGTTACTTTGAATATCGTAATATCTTCATCTAAAAGTTAATGTAAAAGTTCACTATGATATTTACTTTGTAGCGGGCGTAAAATTAGACGAAGTATGTATTTGTGATATTGAAAATTTATTTCAAAAAGTTTTGGCCCGAGACCATATAATGAAAAAGAAAACATTATTAAAAGAGAAAGACCAATGCCTAAATTAAATATAAATACGTCGACAAAAAAAATTTGTTCATTTTCACGATAAAATTTATGAAGACGTAAAATGGCTTTGTGAATGTATAGAAATGCAAAAATTGTTTTGTTGGCCTTGCATATTATTTTCAAATGAAATTAGTGTGTGGAATAAGAATGGCTTTGACGGTTTAAATAATTTGAGTAAAGCTGGCAAAAGGCACGAAAATCCTAAATCTCCATCGATTCTTTCGTAAAATTAAAGCAATTTGGAAATCAAAATAGAATAGAATTTAACATTAGTAAACAATATAAAATAAATGTTGAAAATTATAACAAAGTTACGACTAATAGATATACAGTATTATATTTAAATTAGTAGATGTTATTGAAGCGAGAATTGGCATTTAGAGGGCGTAGGGAATCTATTGAATCTAATATAACAAAGGTAATTATATTGAACTTGCTTATTTATTAAGTGCGTTAGATAATCTATTAATTAAAAATACATTTAGAGAAGTCTACGGTTTCTACTGGCTTATCGAACAAACGAATACGAATGGACCCTAGACCATCGCTGACTGATTGCCCCTGGAAGTCGCCTTCTTACAGAAACACAGTTTCCCTATCATCAAATGTCACGGCACACCACTGATAGTAATAGCCATGTAATGGGATCAGTTACATGATGACAGAATCCCAACAAAACAGTCAATGGCTACTGTAGATGGGCAAGATTGTTGAAATTAACCTTCTGCTCAGTCACATTGGCTCAAATGTTTATAAATGACTTGTGGTCTGAATATCACACCATGTTCCTTGAAATTCACCGATTTCTATCATTCATTCAGCCATTTATGACATACTGTCTCTTAGCATCTGCAGGGCAGAAAAAGTTAATGAAGGTGTCTGACTATCCAAATCAGA
>NW_019390294.1:0-3385 GCF_000671375.1 Centruroides sculpturatus
GCATTTAGGAACGACAGTGAAAGAAAGATGACAGTGCCCGCACTATTGATAGTATAGTGATGGAGGAATCTATAATTCTAAAATGAGCTTTTAGAGGCAAGAGAAGGGTCTCAATTGTAAAATTTAACCATTAAAACGATTATTTGTTGAAAGAGCATTCAAAGTAGCCATGAAAACAATTAGAATGCTTGCGCGGAGGTATAAAAGAATGCACCCTTTATTACATTTCATGTTGTATGAGGGATTTACCCAATTCCTGAACCATGTTAGAGTGAACCCATGCTATAAAAACATAAAAGCACTGTGTTATACGGATGTTCCCAATTCGACCGTGTTAGAGTGAATCCATGCTACAGAAGTGCCGTGTTATACGGGGGTTACCTGTACATGATAAAATTTATGAAGATAATCTCTCTGAATTTGCTTATCATTACTTTGTTTATCAAGTTTAATGAAAATTTTTATTTAAAATTTTAACTTACAGACAGAATTGTTAATAAATATGGTGTATATAATTTTATTTAATTTTACTATTAATAAAATATTTCTAGGTCATGTTAAATTAACAGATTTTGGATTATGCAAAGAGTCTATACAAGAAGGAACAATGACACACACATTCTGTGGGACAATTGAATATATGTAAGAACAAATTGTTACATACTTAAATCATTCTTACAATTCTTACATTTGAACTTTTTTCAATATTCAAATTTTATAAATGAACTTTTTTGTATGTATATATATATATTATATATATTAAGATTTGATTTTTTTCAATTAGGGCTCCAGAAATTCTTACAAGAAGTGGTCATGGAAAGGCAGTTGATTGGTGGAGTCTAGGTGCACTTATGTATGACATGCTCACAGGAGCAGTAAGTAGCAATTTTTTTTATTTTACAGATTTATTGAACTTTAATGTTTTTTTAGTTTAAAAATGGGAAATTATTTTATATTATTAGAAAAACAAAAAGATTGAAAATTGCAGATTTATATGATTAGGCATTGTTAATCACTTTTCAGTTAATAATATGAATAAAATTTGACTTATAAGAAATGCTTTTCAGTTTACTGAAAATGAATTTCAACAAAATAATGTAATTTCAATGCATTATTGAGATTGAATAGCAGTGTCTGTGAGAACCTGGGGCTAGGGAACAATTTAAAGGCTAGTAAGATTTAATTTTAGTAGGTAATTAGATTTATTTTACAAAAGGGAAAGAAAGACAAAATTTTATCTAGTATCAACATTTCTCCTTTGTTTCCAGTGATTCAGAGGATGTTTGAAATTCTTGCTAGATTGAAAGTTAGTCAGAATATGACTGCATCAGGACTGGTCATCATATTTTCTATAAAAGGTGGAAACCTTCATCCATCTTGGTTTTTAATCACCCTATTAGCCATTGTGCCTTTGTCTTGGGTCAGACGATATGAGCCCATCTGCATTCCTACCTCCCCATTGCGTTCTTGTTCATTCCTAAAATAAACAAGAAGAAACTCATTGGTAAATATGAAACTTATGTAAGGTTTCTCTCCCATAAAAAGGATTAGGAAGTGTTTAGCTAAATAAGTAGTTTTAATATTTTGTGGATTGAGGTTAATCCCAAGTATTTAGCCAATATATCTAGCATTGTTGTGTTTGAGTTTTTTAGCTTTTTATAATAATTTGTATGCATTTATATATACCTTATGTATCCTTTATAATAATCCAGATTTTGCTGTAAATAAATAGTGAACTTATTTTTGGGATTTGTCTGCTTCTATCTCACCGATTGACATGACCCCTTTGCCACTCAGGTTGGCCCCTTGAGGCAAAGTAATTATTAGACATCACCACTCTGACATATAATTAAAAATAGATTATAATTGCGAGTTAGAATNTAAGTTTAAGAACTAAGAATTCTAAGGCCACAATGTTAGACAAGATCATTTAAAGCATTTTTAGTCGGTTTGAAGATTATTAAAAATAAGTTTGGTTAACCTGTACTAAATAGGTTTTCTCTGAATGTACTTAAACAGAGAAACATGACTAATACCATCTAGTCTCACCTTGTTTTATCCAGTTTAACCTACATAAAATAGTGTTCAATGCCAAAAAACTTATTTTTTTTTATTTGAAACTAGAAAACTTTTATATTTTTGATATGAAAGAAATTGAAATAAGTCAGATGAAAAATTTGTATGTTTTTCAAATTGAATTTTCAGCTAATCCTAGTAGATGGTCAAAACTTGATATATTCATTCAAATAAAATTTTTAAATTTTTATTTATTCCATGATAGCTCTTTTATAAACTCAAAAATTACATAATTTGTCTTTATCTGGAATAAAAGGTAAACACAATGATTTCTCTTTTTCTTGCTTTTATATGCTGATCATTTCAGATAATAGGAAAAATATTATCATCATATTCAATAGGCAGCATTATTGAAGATTACTTCTTTATTGTCTTTGTCTTGTTTTAGTGGTTTGTGTGGCAAATAGTTAGAAATCAGTTTTATCCAATTCTGTCTAAAGATAATACTTCATTATATTTATGTAATAAAGTAACTTTAGATCTTATATATAAATATTTACATAAAAAAAAAAAGCTGATGAGGGACTTAAGATGCGAAATGCATTCTTTTTGGAAAAATAAAGGGATTTTCTAAGGCTGATCTTATGTCCAATGATGATGTAATAAGTCTAGCAATAAAGAAGGCCAACATAGTGCTCACACATATATAAGTCTTCAGAACTTCAGTCTTTTTGTCTAATCAGGTTAGATTTACTAAAAATTCATATAAATTAGAAAATTCTTTTATCACAAACAGCAATGTTGTAGCATTGAAATTACTAAAATATTTTTAAAAATAAATGGAAGAAGATTTCAGAGAATGATATTTTATATTTACTAGTTAAGATATTTTCTGATTTAAATTATACATTACAACATTTTATTGATTTGAATGTGTACCATGAATGTGAAATCAAATTTCAAGTTTTTTTTATGGAAGGAAAAATTTTTAAATAATTAACTTCATGTTTTGTTAAATAATAACAAATTAGAAAAAAAATATAAATGCCATGAAAATAGGCCACTTTTTATGGCTTCTGCTTTTATATTAATATTTCTTTTAATGCTGCATTATAATGTTATAATAAAGACATATTAGGTGTTAAAAAGATATTTAAATTAAATGCTTATTATCAGGAAAGATTATTTGAACTGATATTGCCATATAGTATTATATGTGTATGTGCATGTGTATAAGAAGTAAATTTAAAGCAGTACTACTATTTAGAATTTATAAAGTTTAAACATTTATGCAGCTTAAACTCAGTCATCAGCCTAAAATAATGAAAACTTGAAATAACAAAACTTTCAAGTTTATAAAATTCTAAAA
>NW_019390295.1:0-3377 GCF_000671375.1 Centruroides sculpturatus
GGTACGATTTTTATTATTTTTATGCTTTTGTTCTAACGGATTTCTAGGATTTTCTTCGAAATTACATTTTCAAAATTCCTCACAAAAATATTTCCAAAAAATGATATTGACACTTTTGAAACAAAAGAAAATTCCTTTCTTACTTTCTCTTCGACTTTTATGTCTAGAAAACAGAATTGAGGATTGTATATCCACTTTTGCCTCTTATAAGGATGGGGGATCAAAATTTCTTATATTGAGAACACATTTTTTTTAAGAAAAATTCACTCTTTTCTACACTCTTTTAGTGCTGTTAGCTAGGAAAATATATTGGCGATTAGTTACTGCTCTCGATATAACGTTACTGCTTCCTCGTATTTATCAAAAATAAGAGACAAACAGAAATGATCCAGGATAAAATATAAGTCCATTTTAACGCCGGTGTTTCAGATTAGAGACGATAACTGATTTTTCTTTTTGTTGTTTCCTACAAAAATGGTTGTAATATTTTCAGAGAAGAATGATATACTTTATCAACTTCTCTTCTCTCAATTTTCATATTTACCTCTTTGAATAAATTAATTTTCGATTTTAGAATGTTAGAAATACAGTTATTCGACTTTTAAACTTAAAAATTATTTATAAATTTCACAAAAGTATAGTTTAAACAAAGGAATTTTGATGAAACATCTTCGTGTGTTGCTATGGTAAATTTCTATAGAATTCACTTTCAATATTTGTATTTGTTTCCACGAATACATTTTAAGACTTTTTATAAATTTTTTTTTATTTTTTTTAAATGTATTTTTAATTTAAATAAATTTTCTTTAGAGAAGTTGTTAAATCTCGGTACTTGACCATTTTCACTAATAAGATTGCTTTTAATCTTCTTATAATTTTGTATTAAGATTTATTTATCTTACACAGTTTTTCATCTAGAAATGTAAATTTAACATTTATTTATTCAAAAAGTGCTTAAAATAAAAGATTTTTTACAGTTTTTTATTTTTATTTTTCTATTGAGTTCACCGGTAATCCATCAATCGAATATAGAAATAATGAAATAAAAATTAAATTTTATTTGTATATAATTATTAAATGTATAAAGATAAACATTGACTGCCATTTTAACATCTAAAAAATAAAATTTAAATGGTGCCAAAACACAAACTTAATCATTATAATCCTAATTCAAAACATTCATTGTAACTCATTATCATTAATTTCCATATCTATACTCTTTAAAGTTTGCTAAATATTTATGAGGTCTTTAAAACTTTTGTTTCTTCTCACTTGATTGGAATTTTTAAAAAGAAGAAAAAATTAGAAAATATTTTTAATGTTAAAGTACTTATTTTGACATCAGGTGAGCATATGGAACAATTATTATAATGACTTCCTTCATTTTGTTGAATTATTAAACAATGCTTTAGGCTCATTATATTAATTTTTCAAGTATTTCTTGAATTTTCAATGATAAAAAACTGGAATTTTTTGACTTTGATGTGTGATCTAATTTAACAAAAATTTCATTTTAAAAATTAATCTTTGCAGTGTCTTAAATTTAGCTAAAGGCACGTGTTTGTGCGTAAACTATGTTGCACGTGTTCTTTGTTNTTTTGTAGGATAGAGAAGATGCACGTGTTTATGTACAGTAAAGATGAGGAAACTTGTAAACACAAAGTAATGAAACACGTGATTTCTATGACTCACGTAAAACACGTGCGATTTTGTATGACAGTTAAATTATGTATTTACTGTAGGATAAAGAAGAGGTGCATATTTTTGTGACATAGAGGTGAGGCACGTGTTTCTTTAGGCTAAAAATAAACAAAAAAAAGCTATTTTCATAGGTAAAAATTTAATAAAATAAGAATAAAAAACTCATTTTTTCTTTTCTAATTCATTTTTAATAGGTAGAACTATTTTTAAATTAAAATTTCTTTTAAAAATATAAATGCATGGCTGTAAATGTATGCAATTTTTATTTATTCAACATTATTTAATTATTTTCTGCTCTTAATTATAATAAAAAAAGGGAAAAGTGTTATTCGTATCTTGATAAGTTATGTACAAAATTTATATAGACTATATTTATTTAATTAAATAAATTAATTCATATAGAAAATATTCTGTTAACAATTGATATTGTGCTTCAATATTTTATTTATAGAAAATTGTGAAGAAGGAAAAGTGACAAGAAAGTGACGTGTAAATATAATAGAAAGAGAAAGTGTAAAGGTTATAATCACTGAAATTGTTTCGTAAATTTAATATGAAATCTAACTTTTTTTACGAGTGACGAGGAAATAACAATCCTTAATTTATATTATGAATATGTCAAGTAAGCGATCATATACATCATTTACAAGATCTTCAATTTTTGTATTTTTCCTTTAAATATTCTCGTGTAACCTTCGTGAGTAAACATGTCTGTATAATCTTCAAAAGGGAATATTTCTGCATTACTCCCACGAGAAAACACTTTTTACACAATCCCAAAAAACATTTTCTATAAAGGAACGTTTAGAAAGGGGACATTTGCGTATAGTCCTCATGAGGATGCAGCTTTATATAGATCTCAGGAGAAAACATCTTTGTATAAATATAATACTTAAAAAAAAAATTTTCATGTGTTTCTAATGGTTACAACAACTTTCAAGGGTTATGTTTTGGTATTTCGTTTCAATTCTTAACAAGAGACATTACACTCCTGGAAAAAAAAAACATTTATGCATTTTTGAAGATAGTGTTTGACATTTTCTTATAATTTTCAACGAGAAACATTGCTGTTCAGGAAAGAAAATGTCTATTAAGTCATACATTCTTCAGAAGTGGGCATACAGTTTCCAGGGTAAACCATTTTTGCATACAGTAGCAAAGTAGTATGTATCTTCAAGCAGGAACAGACATTTTTATATTTATATATCCTGAAAAAGGAGCATTTTTATAAGCTTTCAAGAAAGATTTTTGTGTATATTTTCCTAAATCTTCAAATTCCCTTGTTAGTTTGTATGTCTCCAGAATGCCAGTTTCATTACATAATACCGAAAACAATTTTCTTGTGCAGTATGAAGTAACAGATAAAAAAAGAAAGAAAGAAGGAGACAATGTTCGAAGTTCTTTCCTTCTTATAAGAGAAACACGTGTTTCGCACGTGATATTCGACTTTAGCTGACAAGTCATTGGTTCGTCGTTGTCATGGCAAAGTAACAACTAAAGTTGCAACAGCTGTTTCGGTAACGATTGCCATCAAAAGGAGACATTTCTCAAGGAAAATGTCATGAGGAATACATGGTTGGATGGAATTGGCAAAAAGAATGTTACAAATTCGCAGTGTTTATCAATTGCTATTTTATAAAATTTCTTTTTAACTTTTTTTCGATACTTTATATTTT
>NW_019390296.1:0-3430 GCF_000671375.1 Centruroides sculpturatus
GAAAAATATAAAAACAATAAAAAATTATACTTCAGAAGTTAATTTAGTATCAAAAACTTTAAATATTTGAGTAGCCCAAGACATAGCCAAAGATTACAGCGCCACAGCACTGGTGAAAATTTAAATTTATCGACTGGAATTCTTTCGGATGATTGATGTTTCGGATGATTGACTTTCGGATAATCGACGCTCTACTGTATAGTAGAAAACAAGGAAGGAATTGCCTGCTCTTATCTCTAAGTGTTCGTATCTGCTAATTTGCACATATATCCTCTATTAGAATTTTTGCTCAGATGAGGTCCTCATTTTCATATAGTACTTACTAAATTTGTCTTACGTTATTAAAAAAATATATATATTTATACATCAGTGTTATAAAAGATAGCACAAAAACTTTTAAATAGATAGTGTTTTTATTTATTTAAGAAATAAATCATATCTTCCTGAAGCCTACTTATTACGTTACTTCATATTTTTATAAATAAACTTTTATTATTGTAAGGGTGCAACTTATAAAAGTACTTGGAAAGTATAACATTCCAAGTACAAGTTCATTTTTTTACTTTTAAATTTTAATTTTACATAAAAATATAAAGTCATTTAAGTAAACCAAATAGAGATATGATCACTTGTTATATGCATAAAAATTTTATTTTAGTAGCTTTATATTAATTAATTACACGTATAACCTGCAAAACAAGTGGCACAAACAGTACGGTTTACTATGCAACACTTCAGAAACATAAATGAATCATTCTATTATCCAATGATTGAGATTCTAGGAAGCACCCGTACCTCTTGTAACACATCGTAACGATTATCTGCATAGTTATACACCACAATATAACAAATGTAAGTCTTATTTACACTGGATTATAAACTTTTCTCGAATTGTTGTAAGCAATTCTTAATTCGGCTTTTTAAAATGAGCAAAAGTTTTTGAAAATAAATAAAGTAAACCCGCAATGTTTTCCCAATCCGACTACAACTTTAAACTTCCTTTGCTATAAATGTCTGAAAATTATATAAATACCAGAGAAAGTATGATACAGTAGAAAAGAAAAAAAAAAAAGGAAAGAAAACTAATTTTTAAGTATAACTCTACAAGCTATTCGATATAAATTTATAGGGTACGAGTTTTACTCATCTTTTACAACCCATAAAATACTATTGGAAAAACAAATCATCAAAGTATTTCATATTTCATAAACGTATATACTTTTTTTATGATATTTGGGATACCTTGCAATTCCCTAACATGCATCTGTACTTTTAGTTTTAGCCTATAAAATGCTTTTGATAAAAGAACTGCAAATACTTTGAATAATTTGGGTACAAAATTACTTGAACTTTACAGTGTTTTTATCCCCTTTTTTTCCTGTAATTCTTTAAACTGTGGATCGAAGAGTTCCACTCGAAGATATGTTTTATTGATTATACATTGTAAAATTCCCAATATTTTCAATATAGACAGTTCTATCATTAGACTGTACTTACAGATTACTCGAGTTTCATTATGGAGAAAGTTTTTCATGTTTTCTCTGAAAGATTAAAAGTTTTAACTGTATATATATATAGAAATAAATCTGTTTGTGATCCTATTTGTATCATAGTTTCATATATATAAATGGGATAACTGTACCTTCAAAATAGATATAAAAGTATTATTACGTAAAATCTAGGAATAGGTAAGAAAAACAGTAAATTGTTACAATATAATAGATAATAGATTCTGGAATGAAATACAGTATTTAGAATCTGTTCATAATACAGAAGTTTAAAATAACCGTTACAAGATAACGGTTATTTTAAACTTTGACGAACATATAAATAATAAAACCGTTATAAGATAACGTTTTTTTTATTTATCTGTATTTCAAACAGTGAACAGTTTCTTAATATTTTGTTCTAGAATATGCTTATGTATCAATAAAAGATGTATAAATAGAAATCGTTATATACAGCAAATGTATTTTAATATTTTTGTACTTTATATTTGAAATTTTTAAATCAACTAAATGACTAATTCTTTAAATACGACTATTATAATATTATTATATAATATTTCTTAAAGTCAATAATGTAATCAAATTTATTGAGGAAAATTTTTATTTTCTATTCAAACAAATCAATCAACAGAGAAATAATTCTATCGTTAAACAAAATCATAGTTATTGCAATAAATTCTTATTTCAAATAAGAGACATTTTATTAGATTTCTCTCCTCATTTTCTGCGGCATCTGCTGATAATCACTTCTGAAATAAAGAGAACGATTGCTTTTTAGAAATAATTTTTCCCTTTTTCTTTCCTCTATAGTATTGTATTAAAACTCTATTTTAAAATAAAATGCTATAAAATCAGTTTATATTTATAAATTATTTTAAAAACTGTATTTTTTATTTATTTATAAATGATTACAAGTTTGAAAAGAGAAATGAAAAGTAAAAGCAATTCCATAGGCTTTCAAGTATAATAAACTGCTTTAATAATGCTTTAGATAACAATTTTCTATATTCCATAATATTATGAATTGTTTTCTAAAATATAATACACACCCTTCTTTGTTGGGTTGGGTTGGGTTGGGTTAGGTTGAGTTGAGTTGGGTTAGGTTGGGTTAGGTTAGGTTAGGTAAGTGATCCTTATTAAGAAATACAGTCGACCCCCTATAACACTGTTGATTATTCCATTTTTTTATGAATTCCATGTTGTAGGAGTCACTTAGATTTTACAAATACATTTGCCAGGCTGTGAATGGCTGGCATATTTGNACGATTGCTTTTTAGAAATAATTTTTCCCTTTTTCTTTCCTCTATAGTATTGTATTAAAACTCTATTTTAAAATAAAATGCTATAAAATCAGTTTATATTTATAAATTATTTTAAAAACTGTATTTTTTATTTATTTATAAATGATTACAAGTTTGAAAAGAGAAATGAAAAGTAAAAGCAATTCCATAGGCTTTCAAGTATAATAAACTGCTTTAATAATGCTTTAGATAACAATTTTCTATATTCCATAATATTATGAATTGTTTTCTAAAATATAATACACACTCTTCTTTGTTGGGTTGGGTTGGGTTGGGTTAGGTTGAGTTGAGTTGGGTTAGGTTGGGTTAGGTTAGGTTAGGTAAGTGATCCTTATTAAGAAATACAGTCGACCCCCTATAACACTGTTGATTATTCCATTTTTTTATGAATTCCATGTTGTAGGAGTCACTTAGATTTTACAAATACATTTGCCAGGCTGTGAATGGCTTACATATTTGTAAAATCTAAGTGATTCGTACAACATGGAATTCATATAAAATGGTATAATGAACAGTGTTATAGGGGTGTTGACTGTATTAAGGATCAATTGCGATTTCTATATTCTGTATATATAATGAATGCATTCTAAATTGTTATAGATAATATAAAATTATCTTAAC
>NW_019390297.1:0-3363 GCF_000671375.1 Centruroides sculpturatus
GGTGATTTATTAAATTTTTAAATGCTAAAATCTGGTTGTAAGAACTCTGTAATAAGAAAAGTACAAAATATATGTATAGTAAGAAATCATCAAAGGTGAATTTCTTTTAAAAATTAATAAGTGGGCATATAAACTGGTTTGTTTTCTGCTGTTGTCTGACATTTACAGTTTTGGTTTTTGTATATTCCTAGTTATTATTAGCATTAAAGAGATTATGTAGTATGTTTTATTTTGTTGGAAAAAGTTTTTTGCTGGTGTTGCATTGTCTGAAATGTGAACATAAATATTCTATTCCAGGGATCCTAAAGTGGTAGATATTAATCCTCTTGATAAAGCATTTTTGGTATGGATTGAAAATTGATCATTAAAAAATTAGTCTAATGTATATGACATTCAGGATGATATAAATTTGCATACTGTAAGTAGATCTTTTCTATGAAAATGATACATGGATTAATACTGGCTTACCAGATTTGTTTTTCATCATTATTATGTTTAACTGAATTGTGATCATCTGAAGTATTAGTGCATATGAAGAAGCTTTACTTTCTGTTTGTTAGAAACTACAGTATATTACACTATATTTATTTTGAAGTTACTAATTGTTTCTTTTTTCTTTTGGAAAATTTTGTTAAAAATTTTCCAAAAGAATTTTTTTTTGTTAATTTGAAGTTTTATTGAGTCATCATAGATTCTATGCATTAGGATCCCTCCACCGACTGATTCAGATAACAACTGGCTTTGTTCATTGAAACATGACAATGTTTGCTGAGAGATTCTTCTTCCAAGATATTTGGACATCTAGACTTGAGGATTATTTTCAGAAACCTCATCAAGTTGCTAGAGACATCTGCATTAGATATTAGGTGATAAAGTGCTTTGAAAGTAAGTTTCAGTGAGTTTGTCGCATTTTTTAATTTTAGAACTAAAGTTCAATAATTTATCAACTGAATTTGACAGCATGAATCTACAGTAATGATACTAGAATCTAAGTTGGAGTACAATGAAGAAACAAATGAGAGAAATTAAGAATGAAATATTATTGAATGATTCTTTTAAATGAGACTGTATAGCAAATAAATTAAAACAGAGAAATATTATATCTTGTTTGAAAGTTGAGAATGCTAAGCTTTGTAAAAAAGTAACTAGATTCATAGAGAAATGTCTGAAATGAAAAAAGTTAAATTCTCAATATACTTTAAAGACTGTTATACCTTTGTTAGAACAGGATTAATATTAGTTGAATTGTCTTTTGTAACTTTGAAAAAATTTGTTTTCAAGCAGAGAGGAAAAAGTTGTATAATAACATGAGTGAAGTTAAAATATCTGACAGTCTGTGTCAATGATTAATGAAATTGATTGAAGAAAAAAAATTTATGCCATTTTTTTTTTAGACAGGCAAAAGTGGAGAACAAATGGGCATCTTTTCAACAAGACATTTTGATTATGGATGGTGAGACATTTACGTATGATTTTGGTATTGAACAAATGCTAAATATAAAGGATTGTTTTAGAGTTATAGATAATAGAATGATTATACAGAAGACACATTCTATGTTTTTATTATCTTTGAATTGTGAAAAGAAACTTATGTCTGAACTAGTAGACCCAAATACTGTCATAAGACTTAAATTCTATATGATTTTGACCTTCCAGGAGACATGAGAAATTTTTTCACACAGATGTATTCAGATTTTTTGTTAACTATGCAATATAAAAACAGTGTGCTATTAATGATTGTGGGCCTAATTTTATTAGTTAACAAGTTTTGGAATGAATCTCCTGTTTTTTTTATAAGTCAAATAAGTTCTTGAGAGTTAAAATTACTGTACAAAAAATTAAGATTGAACTGATAGTAATTAATTACTATTTACAAATTTCTTTGTTTGATTACTTTTGTTGGAATTAAAGGAAATACTTGATTTAATTGATCCATCGGTGAAGTTACTGATTTGTGACTCAACTTTGTAGATAGGAAATAAGATGGGATCCATATTTGTTGAATGATTCAATGTCCATAGAAATACGAGCATCAGAAGACAGTATTGTAAATTCAAGAGAGAAAAATTTTACAAGTAATAAAATGAAATGGTAGATGTCCTGCCAATAATCCAGCAAACTTTGCAAAATTTACTTTTATATCTCCACAGGGTAAATCTGTTTAGATTCTACTATTGCTAATGCCAAATTGTTATTGAGCTGCAATTTGAAAAAATTGTAGACTCATAAATTCCCACTGTTATCTGTATGTCTGTCCTTCCTTAATCTCAAGAACAGAATTAGATACATGAAAGTCAAGACGAGATATAGAAAGTTTAGTGGCAGAAGGCCCCAATTAACTATATATGAACTTCTGATGCAAACTGAAAGCCACATTATTTTAATTCAGATATCCCCTAAAAGGAGTTAATGACCAGCAGGACTCTGTTGCTAACAGGAAAAGTATAATACACAGGGGCAAGACTACTAATTTGAGATTGAGAGCATATATTTTAAATTAAAAATGTGATAAAAATTGCAGTCTGGCTTTGTGATGATGTCACAATAAATAAATGCTCGTGTGCTTGTGTTATATTATGTATTTCTCTCTCTTTGCTTATTTTGGATTACTCCTTAAACTGTCTTTTTGCTTTGATAAGGTAAAGGAAGTATATAATATAAAGAAAAGAGGCAGTAAATTAGTTTGGAATTGTTTGGAACTTCTTTGCCAAATTCCCTAGGCAAGACTAAAGCTGTGGTCACACCATGTGATTTCCAGCCATGCAGGCAACCGCAACTGCAACAAGCATGAGTCACATGTGTCTTCTCATGGTCACACATTGTTTGCTGACATTGCAACTTGGAAACATATGACCCTATAATAACCTATAAAATTACAGTAGCTTGTTTTTGATTACTTTTGTGCATTTACCAACTGTTTATGTTCTACTTCAAAGTATTTATGGAATTTTAGCCACTTTTCTTATTAAAATGGCAATCAGTTTCGTTTCTGCAATGAATAAAAAAATATTTGTGATCATTTTGATAGATCTGGCAGGAATACACGAAGATATAAAATCTTTGATAAAATGAAGAATTAAAATCCCACAGGCATTCGTGAACCTGAATAAGCTTGATCAATCTCGATTCTGTAAAAGTATCAACCCTCTAACTTTCCTCCATGATGATGAACTATTTTCAATGTTGTCACTGTATGACTTGCTGATTGGATGCACATTTGCAATTGGCACGAGTAGAACAAACTTCGTTTCTAGTCATGGTTGCAGTCATGCTGGTTTTTGAAGGGGATTTAATTGATCCATCAGTGAAGTTAATGAGAACAGCCATCGTGGTTGCAGTTGCCTGAGTGTCTGGAAGTCTCAA
>NW_019390298.1:0-3362 GCF_000671375.1 Centruroides sculpturatus
TATTATTCTAAAAGTATAGAAAACTGGTAATAAATTAAGAGACTTTTTTCCTAAAGGATAACAATTGAAAGGTTAAAAGAAGACACATTACAGAACCATTATTGGGGAAAAAGCAGAAACATGTAAACACAGAGTAACCATATAAACATAGATCAATACAGAAATGTCAACTTGTAAAATCTGTGTTTTGCCTTAGGCAAAAACACTTTAAAAATCGCTTAAGTGGGCTTTATTTTATTTTATTTTTTATTTTTTCGAAATTAACAGGAAAACACGCAAACACTCTACTCCGCTTTACATAAATTTAAATTAATTTATAAATTATTACGTGCAGCCATTTTGTGGACTTTTGCCTTCGTTTCTTGCTTACAAAAAAAGTTGTTACTGTATTTTCCCGGCATTCTTTACCTGTTTTCACCCCTAATAATTACTACCATTAAGTCTTCAGATCGGTTCGGTAGATATTAAGGAGGAGGGGCCATATCTCTCGAACCAATGGCCCTATTTTCCTGAAAATTTCTAGAAACATTTCCCCCTAATACACAAATCTACCGGCAAAATTTTAGAAGTTTTCAGCAAAAGACACGGGAGTTATTAAACTTTAAAGTGGGTGAATAAATTCGTGTCCCTACACACATACAGGAAATCTCCCAAAAAAAAACCCTCTGTTATATAACAACCGGGAAAGCAGTAATAATAATAATAATAATAATAATAAAAGGATGAGCTAGATGTTTACAGTTTTCTATCGCATGATCTTAAACGTCATCAGTTCTTGACAGGCATTTGGGTTTCTGTCATGATGTGACAAAGTTTCATTTCCGCCGTTTGTTTACTTGATATGATTTTAAATGCTTTACTTTATTTCATATTTGCCAACGTTTATTACGCTTTTCACTTAGCGATAATAGGTCTACTCTTAATCTTCCCGAAGGCTGTTATCTAATTTATGCTTGAGTAAAACGTTTCGTCATTTGATTGGTTGCCAAACATTCATTCATATCTGAGATTTAGATAAGGTTTAAATTTAAAATTTTAAATTAATACTTACTTCGTTTCCTATTGGATGTTATCAAACTGACTATCGTTACGTACATATCGAACGCGCCAATGATTTGTCGATTACGTAAAATTTAAATTATTACCCAAGCCTATTGGATGATTTAAAATAATCGTTGTTACGTCATATCGATCGCTTAAGTAATTGGTCGATTTTATAATTTGAAATGTTTCGTTGTAAATTCTCGTTTACTCTTTAAAATATTATTATAAATTTAATTTACTTTTAAAATTATTTTACGCTTTCGTATATAAAATAAACATTAACAGGCCTGAAGAATTATTACGATGCTTATTAAATTTAAGTATTTTTCCGTGAATCCCGCGCATAATAAAGATCTTAAAAGGTTAAGCAGTGAAGCTGAAACTCTTGTTATTATTTGCTTTATGAGATAGAAACTAGTGGTTGGTAGTGGGTTCGGTCATCGCCAACGAGCTGGCCACGTGGAGTTTTCCGTGTTTTCTTCACGTAACACGTAAATAGGGGGCCATCTTCACATGTAAAGTCTTCCTGGGAGGCATCCCCTTGGCAGGTCACCCATGTGTGGTGTTGTCGTATAATAGGGGTAGACCCGTTACCTTATTAAATATCGAGAGAAATGAAATAAGTGCAGGAAAAATATTTGAACGTGACACTTGTACACTTGTATATACAATATCTAAGAGTTTACTCTTCATCCACAGCTCTAGTAGCCACAGTGGTGCAGGGATGAATGTAAGTTTGCACGTTGTAACTCGGGAACCCCTCACTAAAATCGTTTCTAGTTACACTGATGGATGCAGGAATATGATGCGAATAAAATGAGAATTTTTATATTAAAAAAATATTAGTGAAGAAAATTATATTTTAATTTTTTTTAAATTATCAAGTGTTACGAAACACAATATTTTTTAAGTACTTTATTCTGAGTTGCAGGCTCATTATCTCAGCAGCAATTTGATATAAGATTTAGGACCAAATTTACACGTATGCTCTTAAGGCCTCGAGCCTATAAAGGGCCTTCGCTGTATTTAGAAACAGTTAATACGTATTGTTTGTTATTATTTGAAGAAGGAAGGACCTCTTGTACTTTATAGCAAATGTAAATAAGGCTCCGGTAAGATTATAAGTTGCTAAATTATATTCTTAATACACAAAAGAAATACAATGGAAGGAATAATTCCTAACAAATATTTTTAAAGCTCACCCTAAAAATGAAGTCTGTACCAAATGGCTTTTTAGATAGGGCCTTCTTATCAGTTATAATCCAATAACACGAACAAAATAGTGGATGAATTTATTACGTGTAGCTGGAAATTCTTGTGTTTACTGTATTTTGTACAAAAATTATACCTCAAGTTTTTTATGAGGGATCAAATAGAAGTGGGTCGACAGAGGCGTTTGGCAGGGTAAAATGTAGACTTATATGTAAAAAAAGGTATGTGCAAGATATAAATTAAAGCTTATTTTATTAGAAAATATTTTATTTATACATTTTTATAGCTTTCGAAGAGGGATTGATCTACATTTATGATCTACCTCGATCCTCTCAGGCTTTTATGGTCTAGTAGAAGGTATAGTATCAGGCTACAGGGGAAAAATCACGAGTTGTACTTCTGTAACTACCTATTAACTAATTAATATTACACTCCTCTATAGATTTATGTCTGCCCGTTTGACTGCTTGCCTGTATACCGAGTGGCACAAAAGTCGATTAATCACTAAAGATTACTGTTTCATTCAAAAATACTTAACCAGATTTTTATTCTCCCGGAGAGATATAACAGAGGAAGAGATTTTTACATTTTTTGTCTCGGGAGCCTTGAAACGTCGTGAAATGCAAGAAAGTTTGGGGGTTCTGTATGTACGGATGTTTATGTGGGAGGCACGATTTTCTTTACCCAATTCGAAGCTTGATAACTCCTGCGTCTTTTGTCGAAAACTTCTAAAATTTTATAGGGAGGTTTATGTATTAGGGGGAAATATTTACAGAAATTTTCAGAAATGTCGGACCATTGGCTCGGGAGATGCGGCTCTTATCCCCTTAATATTTCCAGGACCGATCTGAAGATTAGTCAATGGTGGCAATTATTAGGGAGCAAAAAAACAAATATATAATGCCGGGAAAGTCTGTCAACAACGTTGACAGCTCTTACTAAACTCAGTTTTTGAATCATATTCATAAAACATGGTTAACTGACTTTTGGTCCACCCTAGGTGTTAAAAATATACGTAAGATTAGAATTATTTAGTCAATTTAAGGATTAAATAAAGAAAAAAGTTCAAGTTCAGTAAGCAAAACGTACAACTTAATCGCTTCAAA
>NW_019390299.1:0-4875 GCF_000671375.1 Centruroides sculpturatus
GTCAGTTTAATTTTTAAATACTAAATGGCAAAACATTAAAAATTCATCAAAATAACTCAATAACGTTATTCTCAAATATATTTTCGTGGCTCAGTGATAATTAATTCCAAAATTTATTTAAAAGTTTTTTCTTTTTCGCTAAATTGTTCATGAAACTTGTACCGCAAGTATTTTCCTCGTAAACAATTACAAATTCCTTGCAACATCTATTTTCTTTTCATATTAACAAGCCTGACGTGTGAATCCAATCTTCGAGTTACAAAATTCATTTGCGAATTCGTTACAGTAGAGCGTCGTTTATTCGAATCAATTGGGGACTGGGTTGTTCGGATAAGTTATTTTTTGGATAACCGATTATGTACGAAAAATATATTTACCTATCTCATGTTGAAATTTTTCTACGTTGCGTATCGCTTCGCGTTGAATTTTCGTCAATGTGAAGCCTAACGAAAACTTTTTAAAATAATACAGTGGTACAGAATAATTTTATTTTGTACAAATAAAATTAATATATTGAAAAATATAAAAACCAAAGAAATATACTTTAGAAGTTGATCTACTATCAAAAACGTTCGATTCAACACGACACACAGTCCTCAGAAATACATAACACAAGCTGTGTGATGTATTTCTGAGGACTGTGTCTCGTGACCAGTGCTGCAAGCTAAAACACACACACCAACAAAAAAAAATATTGGAATAGCCCAAGATATAGCTAAAAATGGCTATGTGCGATGAAAAAACAGTTTTTTTCGTAAATTTTTAAAATTAACTGAATAATGTTTTATTTTTATTTTTTATAGACAAAATAAAAAAATAAATCAAAATTAAAACATGAAAATTGACTGTGTGAAGAAACGGTTATCCATCGTTTTTCGAAAATTAGGAAGATTAATCGGACTTCATCCGTACTTCTTTATCTTTTTTCCTATTTTAATAACAGCGACATTTTCAGCATTCATCTTCAATATAAACACTGACTCAAACACAATCGAACTGGCATTCGCAGATTCAGGAAAAGTCTATAATACTAAGAAGTTCATTGACGAAACGTTCCCTTTTAATACATCGAAATTCCTTGATCCAACAAGTTTTACAGCTCTACCAAAATGTGTGTTTGTGATATTTAGAAAGAAAGGTGGTGGAGACATGCTAGAAAAAGATGTGCTACTGGAAATAAGTCTGGCGGATCAGTTTATTAAGAATATAACAATTGATGATAAAGGTAGAAAAATTGGATATTCAGATATTTGTGCACGTGTAGGCGAAAAATGTTTTGAAAATCCGATTATCGAAATATTGCCCGAAATTGATAATATAGTGCAGAGAAAGAAGAAATTGAAGTATCCGTTCGACGTAGATCTTTTGACATACTCTTATCGAATTTATTCTCTTAACTTCGGGGGTGTAATCGAAGATGAAAACGATGTGATTCAGACAGTAAATGCTATAAGATTAACCTATTTTACTGATGAGAGCGACAAGAAAAAACACAATGTGATAGAAAGATGGCAAAGAGAAGTTTATAATCGAATAAGAAATCATCAATTTAAATATGTTTTGTGTATCATTGATTACATGTGGTCACTCGAACAACAGAATGTGCAATTAATGGATAATTTGGAACCGATGATCGGTGCACTAGTTGCATTTATTTCTGTTTTTACTATTGTGACGTGTATGAGCAACAATTGGGCAAAAAGCAAGCCTTTGCTTGGTGTTGCAAGTGTCGTATCTGCTGGTCTGGCCGTGGTCACCTCTTTCGGATTCATGTCGGCTGTCGGTGTACAGAATACTATTTGGAACATCACCATTCCATTTTTAGTTCTCGGTAAGTTATTACTTATACTTTTATATTTGTACCATTTTAGATTATGATATTTTCATTTATTAATGATTTTCTGATGTAGTGACAGAAATCGATGATGCTTTCGTGTTATTGGCGTGTTGGAGAATATCAAACCACAAGCATAAAGTACACAAACGCATGGAAGAAACATTGGGTGAAGCAGGAATTTCTATAACTTTAACATCGTTGACTAATCTGTTTTCCTATTGCATTGGAATGACGGCATCTTTCCCTCTTATAAGAATGTTTTGTTATTATTCGGCAACCAGCGTAGTGTTCACATTTTTGTATCAAATAACATTTTATGCAGGATGCATGGCATTATCAGGATACAAAGAAGAAAAACAACAACAAGCACTTCGTCTTAATTTCAGTAAGATCATTTAATTAACTTTTTAAATTTAAAATTGTATGTATATTGTTCATATATTCTACGCCATATTAGATTTGACATAGAATCATCAACAGATTGTTGGTATAGCATGAGAAGTAATTGTATAGTGTATTTATTATATGATGCCTTGTTTCGTTTAAGTGTTCTGTTAATCTGAAGTTATTTGCAGAATCTTAAATCATCTTACCCAATTACTTTCAACTAATTGATTGCAGCTTTTTTATGCAACATTTAAAATATGAAACATTACAGGAATTTATATTTGTGTTTAGTTACGTTTAAATTAAACTAAAAATAAAAAGAAAAAAATTAATAAACTGGTTACGTGCAATGTTCTTGCATGTGTAGTAACAGCTGGTTACGTACCTATATATTGACTAGCTTGGTTACCCGGCTTCGCTCTGGGAATTGATATGAGATTTTATGATAGTTTGAAATAAAAAGATAAGCATTAAAACATAAGAGGTGAAAAAATTTTATTGAAAACATATTCCATATTCTATTTACAACACTTGTCTATAAACAACATTTTTCAATTTGTTATCTGGGGTATATATGTATAAATTTTTCGAATTTCTTACTCGAGAGCAAGCTACATCTAGTTGACCGTGAGAGAAGCAGGAGTCTTGGAGGTTGATGCCGCAATGCTTTATAGTGTGTCCTTGCGCTTTGTTAATTGTAAAGCTATAGGCTAATTTGATTGGAAATTGCAATCTTTTAAATTGGAATGGCAATTCAGTAAAGATCAATGGTATTCTGGTGATAAATAATATTTCCTTTGTCCATTCCAGTCATAAGTGTCACTTTGTTGTTTTTCAGTTTCTCTGCTTCTCACGGTGCTCACTCTCGTTCGTTCGGAACGTAAACGTGCCTCGCGCTCTTCGACTGTTTTGTTTTTTCGTTTTTTTTGTTTTGTTTTCGTCGTTATGCTTCAGAACTGGCAAGATCTCTTCCTCTTTTAAGTTTGGGCATTCTATAAAATATAAATCAAATCACACTTTATTTTCAATTTATATTCAGTCACTGTATCACTTTGACTACTCACACTTCACTGTTTGTTTTTATTCACTCACTGCACTGCTTTGGAATTTTCACTTCTTTTTCGGTTCTTCCCTTCGTCACTGATAAGAAACTGACGTTCGAACCCACGACGGATCTTGTTTTATTTATCCCCATCAATGGGTACTCCCACCCATACAAGAAAGGCTTCGATTGTTCCATAATGTTTCACAACATTCGAGAGTGTTCTGGAATGATCCACAATGTTCCGGGTTAATCCCGAACGTTCCGGAACATTCTGCATTCTGATTTCCGGAATGTTCCGGAACATTCCGGAATGCTCTCGAATGTTCTTGACTGTTCTAGAAATTTCTAGAGGACGAAACTTCCAGCCCTTATATCTTCAACAACAGGTCATTCAGGCAAAAACGGAAACCTTCTTCATGGATGGGGATAGAGGGCGACAACACCATATAACTGCGTTTATCGTACCGGCACTCGTTCTTGAGTTTTAGCAGCACGAGCATTGTATACTTACCTTCCAAATATATATTAGTGATGATTAAAGAAAGATTAGTATTCCTAACGTATGTTGTTTTTAGTTACACATTTTATGAAAGTTATACGACAATTCCTAAATTTTTTATAATTAAATTTCTTTTGCCAGTACTGCAGAATTAAAGTAATACATATTCTTGTTTCATTAGCCATTTCTATAATCGTGCGATATTTTCAGGCTCAATTTCGTATGATGAGTGATTAACTTATATAATTGTATTTTTTGCCTTCCTTAACTAATTCTTGTTGAAATTACTGTTGACATTGAACATATTATTGACATTTTTTCAAAACTATTCTTTTTCTTCTGGTTCCATATTTATTTTTGAATGTAGGACTAGTATTATAACAATTTCAATTGTGCTTCACGTGTGAGTTCTTCTGCTTTCTTATTATTCTATTCACATATATTACCTAACCAACTTTTCCTTCTCCTTCCTGGGCTTTTCTATCCACAGATTTTTCCCTTTAAAATATTTCTCAAAATTTCATATTTACTTCCTCGGATGATGTGGCCAAAATACCCCGTCTTTCTTCTTTTAACTGTATTTAAAACTTCTTTTTCTTTCCCCATTCTTTTCAAAACTTCATTATTTGTTATTCTATCTGTCCAAGATAATTTTAAAAGTCTTCTATATAACCACATTTCGAATGCTTCAAGTTTGTTTAACGTATTTTTATCTAAGGTCCACGTTTCTACTCCATAAAACAAAACTGACATCACATAGCACCTTAACATTCTAATTTTAAGATGTAAATTAAAAACATTGCATTTGAAAAATTTCTGCATTCTGATAAAAGTACCTCTCGCATTTTCTATTCTAGATTTAATTTCTTTAATGCATCTGCCATCTTCCTGTATGATAGTCCCCAAATACTTAATTGATGAAACTGTATCAATTGTCCTGTTTTGTATCTGCAACGTTACATTATCTATATTTTTCTTGCATGAAATAAGTAGCTTTGTTTTCTTATAATTCATCTGAAGTCCATATAATTTACTTATTGAATTAATCTTTTCCATTAGTATTGTCAAATCATTTATATTTTCTGCTAAAACCACTGTATCGTCAGC
>NW_019390299.1:5016-5487 GCF_000671375.1 Centruroides sculpturatus
CATTACTGTTGCCCCTATACCAGGGGCAACTTTAATAAAAATAATTAAAATAATTACAACTTTACAAAAAGAGAGAAGTTGCCGATCTTGCCCCTATACCCGGGGCAACTTCGTCAATTTCTCTCTTCTTGTAAAGTTGTAATTATTTTAATTATTTTTATTTCCAAACTGATTTTAACCAGTTCTATAGTAAGGTAACATTCCAATAGACAATATGCAAAGCTCTTTTTTTAGTTTACAGCAGTATTTATTACACAAAATTTAAGTAAAGCTTAACATGCCGATCTTGCCCCGATCTCCCCTACATATTCTTGTTTCAGATGCCATTTCTATAATCATGCGATATTTTCAGGCTTAATTTCGTATGATGAGTGATTAACTTTTATAATTGTATTTTTTGCCTTCCTTAACTAATTCTTGTTGAAATTACTGTTGACATTGAACACATTAGTGACATCTATACAGAACTAT
>NW_019390300.1:0-3370 GCF_000671375.1 Centruroides sculpturatus
AGTGGCGGATACAAGGGGAGGGCTATATGGACTTATAAGCCCTCTCCATCGACATACACATACAAAAAAGTTAAATTTATGTATTCGAACTTCAAAACATTGTTTTTAAAAACATTTATGATGATAAATATGGTTTATTGGACTTTCCTTAATACAATGTTGCACGTGTTAAGCAAGACAATTGTAGTCTACTTATTTAAACATTTTTGAGTTAGCTCTTTTTTTGGATTCTTCTGGATCAGCCATTGCCTTTTAACTAATAAACTATCGATTTTAAATATAATGGTCATGAATTTATTCTGGAAACAATAAACAACCGAATTCATAAAACTGAGATGATTTTAACTACTTTAGTTTTTGTGTCAACAATATTCTATAAAGCATTTTTCTTTAGAATAAACACTAAAACATTCTAATAATCGTCGCAGACGTAATTTCAATTTACATATCACATATAATATTTAGGTTATTTACTAGAATCAACAAAGTATGAAATTTCCAATATAATAAACTCTTTTGTAAATAAATGCAAATCAAATACAGTGAGTCTATATAACATATACAGTTTTCATTTAAATTTCTACTTTTTTTATTTTGTATAATTTCCATTTAATTCTTTTTAAAAACATAAAACTGCCTTCAATACGTCTACAATGATTCAATTTATTTATTCAACTCGAATCCGATTTTTTCAACTTAGCTCTTAAATAAATATTGCGTGGTCTAAAAATTATATTTATTTTATATTTAGTACAAAGACTGCGTGCAATTTTTATACAGTTCTATTTACGTTAATACTTTAAATAATTACTAAATGACATAGTCGTAAATTAATAAATAATTTTTGAACATGTTAATTACGAATAATTATACCTAAAAATTGCAGTGAATCATATATTTTCATAGTTTAGAAGATTCTGGAAAAGCACTTCCTTGTGACGAGATTTCTGTTTAACTTTTATATATTATTAACCATAAAATTGATTTTTTTTTTTTTAGTGTTCAGTTGGAATAAGTCAGGTAAAAAGTATAATATTAAATATCAAAATGCTTTATTTAATTCATAAATATAAATATAAATATAAAAAAACCAGCAACGAGTTGCTTAACTTTCCTGGCATCATTTGGTAGTGCCATCTGTTATACTGTATTATATTTTTAAAAACTTTTAATATTTTTAACTATTATAAAATGGCAAAAAGCTTAATTTTGAAGGTAGGGATGACTATTATAAAAAATTGTAAATGCTAATAACGAGTAAAATCGTCATTAAGTCTGATCCTATTGAAGATACACACGACTCCGTTTATCTCCTCAACCTTTAATCACCAAAATTTAATAACATTAATCCCCCTTATACACAATCCCCCCTGCATAATTTTAGAATTTTCGACAAAAAGCGCAAAAGTTATAAGGCTTCAAAGTGGGTGAACAAAGGTGCCTCCCCCCACAGACAGAAAAAACAAAAAACGCCCGAAGTTTTTATCATTTCTCGACGTTTCAAGGTCTCAAGTCCAAAAATGTATCAATTTTGGGGCGGGGGGTTATTTTTACCGCTCTTTTACCATACTTTCCCTCTGTTATATAGTCTATAACAGCCAGGAAAGTAAAATTTGAGTATGTAGTTATTAAAATTTTGCTGTAGATCTCTGTCTAATTATCATCTTTATTTCGATATTAAAAAAATTATACCTATGCATGTCCTAAGTACATTTTAAAAAATACGTCTACGTTTTAACTATGTAAAATATGCCTATGTTTATTAAACATAGCAAACCGGGACTATTCTTTTTCTATTTTAAAATTGAATTTATATATCTATATTGTGGTTCAGTTTTATAATATAAATATAATAAAATGAATATTTCGAGAAAGTACTAATTGTTTCTGCAATTGATATAATTTATTTATTTTATTACTTTGTATTTTATTATTGTTTATGAAAAATATAACATTATTCTTGTTGCATCAATGCATATAAATAAAACAAACTAAAATATTATGTTTTTATTATTTTATCCAGGCTCAGTGCACGACATAGAGACATAGAGAAGCCCCAAAAATCTATTCGTTTATATAAATATAAATGATGTGAAATAATATAAATTAAAATTTATTTTGGCAAGTAGTAAAAAGTTTACTTCAATTTATTTTTTTATTGATTTTATTCATATAATTTTATGGCTTTCTGAGAGAGATATGACATATTTGTGACTGACTCTCCCATCTCAACCCTCTCCGTCCTTGTTTATTACTATATCTATTACAAAGCATTCGTGTTATACTTATTTGTATTCAAGCAAACATTACAGCTTCGTTTCTTCTATGAAACTGAAACTTGAACTTCAGAACTTTATTCATTTATTAGCCTAACAGTTTTATCGAAAACAATATTGTAAATAAGTTTCAAATAGTCAATACCAGAAAATATATTGTATGGAGATTTGCTATTAAAAAACACAATTGTTCAGCTGATATTATTTAGTTTTGTAAAGCTAGAATGCTACATTTTTTACTACAGAAAAATCTATATTCGTCATAAAATATTTTATATATTTTAAACAGATATTTTGAATTATAGAATATTAAATTAAAATTAACGTGTACAGTAATTATATCTTTATATGCAATCTAATGGCAATTTTTTTTAAATGTATTGTCGTACAGAAAAATAATAAAAGTATGTAAAATTTATTTTTAAAATCAAAATAAATAGCAAAATCAAATGTTTAATTACTACTTTAAAATTTTAATACTCGTGTTTTAATAGATCTACGGCTTTTTCTTTTGAAAGAAATGCAACCTTTTAAATGGCTGTTGAAAAACCTCAAAGACATTACAGAATACTGCGAACACCGAACCCCAACCTTATTAGCTATGCCATAAAAGTAATGTTTAACACTTGCTTTTAACATCCCGGATCATTTTTGGGTTATAGTAGGGTACTTAAAATAGTTTTCAATGTGTTTTTCCCATTAGCTGGAGTGTTAAAAGTATTCCAGTTGTTGACAGGAAACTGACCCTTACAGATATTTTTAATATATTGTATAGTGTTCATGTAATAAAGGAATATTATATGTACTATTTTCGTGCTAAAAAAAANATTAGTTATTAAGCCTGTTATTATATTATTCATCAATGAAAGTTGTCGTTTGATTTAATTAATACAAAAACTACGTTCACTTAAAGAAATATGCAGCATTGATGATACAAGTAGATTAGAAAAATTGTTTATTTAAGTTTGTATACAAACTTAATATCTGATTTACTATAAGTTATTGGTTTTGTGATTATTTATATAATAACCAAGGATGTTGTTGTTGTCCTTCGTTAGAATGTAGCTCTGAATTAATTATATTTTCAATAAACA